>NW_025335268.1:50999568-51027865 GCF_004798865.1 Varanus komodoensis
CATTAAATCAGTATTGGGAACAAGTGAAATATAAGCAAATGCAGTCATGGTTATTATCACAACCATAACCAAAGGGACCAGCAACCCATTTCACACAGAGGCAGGCTGAAGCAGTCTGAAATCTATCAATAGGTGGTCAACTCAGTTGTAAGAGAGAGACTGGGTCAGAAGACTATCTCAGTACCTTACATAGTGAGCTGAGCCCCCACTTCTCACCTCATCCTACCAAGACAAAAAAATAGGAAGAAATGTATGAATAGGAAGAAATTAATTTTCCAACCCATAAGAAAGGATTCCAAAGATAGAGGACACAGCCTAGCATCCATCACTCTCCCTCCATTCTTTCTTGGGGCACAGACTGGCATGCATTTTACACATGGCGATGTTGCAAGAGTACCAACCCACAGATAGTATATATTCGCACCCTTTCATAGGCATTTCACAAATATTTTTGGCCCAAGCAAACAAGCAGGCTCAGAAGCACATCTTCTTAAAAACAAATAGTGAATTTGCCTATACAAGTATTTTAGTAAAATAGTAGCATCAATAATTGGCATCAATATTTATTGCTGCAACTGTGAATTGAGAAGAAATGGTATTAAAGGTACAATTTCCCACAACTCAAGCTCCCTATTTAAAATAAGTAAGAATTCACCATTTCCACCCAAGGAAATTATACCCTACATATCATGCATGGGATTGGACCCTAAAATGTATTACAGTTGAAGTTTAGAAAGCAGAAGAATTCAACTGTAGTTGAACAGAATCTGCCAGAAATGGAACCACCCCTCAACCTTCCCATTATTGAAGGCATAGATATTCCAAGGAATATGCCATGATACAGTGCTAGGAAGGATGTCTCACCAGCTCAGAAGCCAGCTACATAGACCTTCGATTCTGATGCTGTCCTGTCCCTCTCCTCCAAGCTTGCAATATGTTCAAAACAAAGCAAATCATGCTTGCTTCTGAAAAAAAGAATGCCCAAAAAGAAGCCTGTACATCTCCAAAATGCTTACAGATGGATTTTAGTAAATGGGTGTATACATTCACAATTGTATACAATTGAAAAAAGTGCACATAAAAATGTGCATATTTTGAAACCATGCACAGAATGCACACAGATTTCTAAATGGGTAGTAGAACACTTACATGGAGCTACAACGGAAGCTATGGAAATTATTGTGTCCAAGGGAGCTATCCTCAAAAGCCCCAAGCCCAGTGCTCCATTCGTTATTCTTTTTTATCTTCATGGAATAGGGACAGTTTTGAAAGAAACTGATTCTAAAAGGTCAAAAGTTATATATGTGCAGAGGTCTTTCATTTGAATAAATGCTATGGAATGAGACATCCATTACCTAAAGAATAAGCAAAAAGAACTAGATTATGCAGTTTCAAAAAGCAAACACATTTTCATAGTTATGAAGTGAATTTTTCATGATTGTTACCCATTTAGCACACTGAATATTAATTCACTGAGGAATTACTAGTAGGTGGTATATACATAAGAGCTATTACACGGTGTAGTAGTTAGTTTGAGATCTGAATCAGAGACTCAAGCAAATCCCTGCACAGACATAGACTTCAGTGAGCACAGAACCTTGAGCTAGTCACTCTTGCTCAATCCAGACTAACCATGAAAGTATAAAATAGGACAAATTTAACACAAGCGTCTGCCTCCTGAGCTCCACAGAACACCAGATCCCACTTGATGAAACAAGAGGCCATAAGGCAGTGGTACGTGTCGCTTTCTTAGCATGAGAAGGTCTCAGTTTTAGTCCTTTCCATCCCCACTTAAAAGGATCCCCATTAACAGGAATATCTCTACCTGAAACTGTGGAGAGGTGCAATCAGCACTAGGCTTCTGGGATTAGAAATCTGAGCAGTTTCATACATGCAGAGAGCAAATGTTCCCATTTATTTCCCTTATCACCCCATACCCTATTTGTAGAATTAAGACTCCCCAGCTTTCATGCAAGCAGCCTGGTTGACAATCCTTTGGCACTTCCAGACTGGAACCCTTCTTCATGAAACTCCATAGTTCATCTTTTTTAAAAGTCTTCTTCCTAAAAGATTTACCTGGGGGACAGGAGTATACTGTAGCTTTTCACAGCTCCCTTAATGATATCAAAAGAAGATCATGTCGAGAAGCGAGGAAGGGTTAGCAGGTTTCACACTCCAGAGCTGAACCAGCTGCTGAGTAGCTGCCTGAAGGCTGTGAGGGGTCACATTGCCTTCCTGCAGGGAACAGTGTGTCAAACGACCCCAGCAGTGACTAAAAAGTCAAACCAAGAAAGCCTCTTATCAGGATTTTGCAAGCAGCCTCAGGTGGTTAAATTGCAATGGCACTAGAAATAGCAATAACAGGACACAAGACATGGGGTTTGTGCTCAGTTACAGAAATGAAAGAATGCCTCATTTGCCTGGGAGAACTTAATGCAGATCTTAGGAAGTTCTTGTAATGAAACTTGACTGCTTGGAATGACTGCTGGTTTTTTACAGTGGCAAACTCCAAATTTGGAAGGTTTGATTTTTTGGTATGACTATTCCAAATATCCCTCTATCCATTTCCCAGACCTCAAATCCTGGCTCCCTTCATCTCCATCATGCCTAGTAATTAGTAATTATTTAATAAATGTATTGAAATACTCTAGTGCACTGTCTTAGTTCTTGGTCAGGCTAGCCTAAGGATATAAATACACACAGAGAGTTCTCACCATTACACTGAATGGACATGGGCATTGGGGAGGTTCTTCTACGCTGTACTTCTCTGACTTGCTTTACAGAACCCCCATTCTTGGCTGTCTTTAAGTCTTGACAGTCACCCATTCCCACACTCTCAATGGTTTCTCTTTATTGATCCTTTGTATCCTGGAATTGATTGATCAATTTACTCAGTGTAATTTTAAATTGCCCAACACCTGATTTACGTTTAAGATTCGTTCTTCAGAAAGTCAGTTATTCTGTTCCTATTGTGTTGTTATTTCAGGTTACAGCTTCATGACAATAAGTGCTAGCTGACTGCCTTCTAACCCTAGTTACAGTGATTGAATAGCAGCAGCTCCATACCAAGGCAATGAAAACACAAGCTTTTACAAGGGGAGGTAAGAAGAGGAGAATGCTATTAAGGGGTGACAGCTTTTGGGTAGCAAGAGGAGGGGGGCTACCAGACAGAAAGAGTTGTATCCAATGGGTTGCATTCAGTATTAATCTAAATTAAATACTGAATACAACACTGGGTGCTACAGTGGTTGCATCCAGTGTTACCTCTAAAACTGGATGCAACCATATTTGGGGCAGGGAAAGATAAGACTGCCAGAGGAAATGAGAGAGAAAGACTGGATCTAATACCAACATGTGTTCCCTTTTAATAGTAACTGGCCATCTAGCAGCATGTCTTTAAGGCAACTGGGCCTTCTAACCAGTGGAAGGGAGGCAGCCTATAAAAGGAAGAAGCAATTAATATGTGTGTGTGTTTGGGGGTGGGGGACTGGACTGTTTAGCCCTTGGTGGAGTCACTGATTCCTATTATTATTGTAACACCTATTATTATTGGAATTAAAAAGTATTATGCTCCTTCTCCTTCCTCTATTTTCAGGTATGGAAGGCAGTTTGTTTATGAGGAGCCCAAAAAGGACAAGGAGCAGCAGAAGCTGCAGGAAGCAGTGACAGCAAGCAGGCCGGGGAGCCAGCCGGAAGGGGCGAGGACTACAAATCAGTGTTTTAATTGTTATTGCTGCCAGGGAAAGATGCCAGTTAAAAAGAAACAGAGCTCACGATATATTCACAGCAAGGAGCGCTGTCAGTCCATGAAAGGTGCCTTCAACCTGAGCTACCTCCAAATGGCCGAATGGCCAAAAGAAAAGAAAAAAAGATCACAAATTAAGTGCTTGTTTTGAGTTGTGTCAGTTAATTAGTGGTATTCTGAGATTTCTTTAAAAGTGTGTGTGTAGCAGGGGATATCTGAGGATGCAAAGCTAGGGAACTGGTAGAAGCAGTGGCAACAGATTCGCCTAAGTGTTTCAAAACTCTAGCCACAGTAAGAATGGTCAACTGACTATTATTTGCTATTTACTTAAAAAAAAACCCACAAAAACCTAAAAGGACTACTGGTGGAAACAGCTGAGTTCTGTTGCTTTTGTGCACTATTGTTAGAAATCCTTCATATAGTTTTCTGTTCACTTCAACTCCCTACTCTAGTAAAGGCTTTCAACTCTCAGATAAAAGCAGGACTTAAGGAACATGAAGTTATATGTATCCAGAAAATGGTCAATATTTATGCAACTGTAAATGGTGACATATTATGGCTCACACAAGTGACCTGTCTCCTTATTTCATCTTACTGATACCATGTATATATTGATAATTAAGAATGTCATCCATGTAGTGAACAGTAGCAGTTAAATGTATATTATTCTGCACAGTGTCCTGTATGGAGTGCATTGTGTAGAGAACACAATATACCCACATTTTATAATGACATGCATACTTTATATATCAATTAATCCTTTTTAAAGAAGTTTGCCCAACTCTTCGCAACCCCATGGACAACATTCCTCCAGGATCTCGTGTCCTCCACCATCCTTTGGAGTCCACCCAACCCTACACCCTCTGCCCCAGTTACCCCATCCACCCACCTCAACCTCTGCTATCTCATCATCAGGGTCTTCTCCAATGAGTCCCTCCTTCTTATGAGGTGGCCAAAGTATTTGAGCTTCATCTTCATTATTTGTCCTTCTGGAGAACAGTCAGGGTTGATTACAGAAAAATTAATGTCAATTAATGTCAATGAAAAAATTGAAATTGTGAATGATTGGCTCAATAATCAATTCAAAAGGAGATTGGAGCAAAGAAATCAGAGGAAGACAGACTAGAAAGGGAAGCAATGAAAGAGCTAGAAAAAAAAATCAAGTGTTCGGATGTGTCACTGGAGACCAAGGCCAGTATCATCAACAGTAATGTATCCCCAGCCATGGTGTATGACCACAAAAGCTGGACAGTAAAGAAAGCTGAAATAAAATTGATGGTTTAGAAGATGGTGCTGGAAAAGAGCTTTACAAACACTCTGGGTAGACAGACAAACAAGTAGATCAAATCAAGCTTGAATTTTTCTTGGAACCAAAAATGACAACACAGAAACTGTTGTACTTCAGGCACCTCACGAGAAGGCACAACTCACTGAAGAGGACAATAATGCTAAGGAAAAAAGAAGGAAAAGAGGAAGACCAAATATGAGATGTTTTGATTCCATAAAGGAAGCTACACCGTTGAGTTTACAACTGCTGAACAAGAAAGGGCATTTTGGAGACCATTCATGCATAAGTTTGCCATGAGGGAGTTCCTTGTGCCCCATACACATAATAGCAACCTGAAAGGTATGAGCAGTACAGAAGATCACTGATACTTGAACAAGCATGTCCAAATTGCCACAAAGAAAACAGTTACAGCTTTGTTTTCCCTTTCAACAGTCACTAGGTATTCATACTACCTTCTTTTTTGCATGTATTGCTAAGCAGAAAGGTCAAGGAACACAGGTTGGAATGAATGACCATTTTCTTTCTTGGGATGCCATTTCTATACAATGAACTGCTCCTCTATACATTATTAGGAATACGTCATATATGCTTTGGATCTGCCTTTGCTTGGGCAAGCTGGCAAGGGTCCTCTTCTGGAAAAAGCTCTAAAAAATGTAATTCACATCATCCCCAATGGTGCTGACTCAGAAACTTCCAAAACATGATCTAGAATGAATATTTCATCATGCACAAATGGAGCTAAAGTGAAAGGTATGAACTTGGTCCACGTGTAGTTCAGGATAAGAAATTTAAAATACAGTCTTCCCACCCCTCCCCAAAAAAAGGACAGGACAGTACTGAATGGTTTGTTGGTTGGTTTGTTGACTGTATTTATATAAGTGTCTCATAACACAGTTCTTTGGGAAACTCACAAACAAACCCAATACTACCTCCATCAACTCAGACAAGGAGATTTGTGAACAGCTGAATGTGAGGTGCACCAAGAGAATTTCAGCCCTATTTTGAGTTCTCAGGTATAAGCACTCAAAACTGTGGGCCAAATGAAACATTCTCTTAATCCCATATAGCACAGCCATTCATGATAGATTTAGTTATTTTGTGCAAGCTTCTATGACCCTCACTAAGACTGAGACAATAGAATTTGGAGCAAGAGAAGGTTAAAATTTGACCTAGGAGAACTGTGAACAACAGGCTAAATATGAGTCAACAATGTGATTCAGCCACCTAAAGGTCAAATGCTATTTCTGGATGCATTAATAGGAGTATTACTTCCAAATCACAAGCAGTAGTAGTTCCTCTGTACTGCTCACTAGTCAGACTCCATCTGGAATACTGTGTCCAGTTTTGGGCAACAAGATATAAGAAAGATGCAGAAAAATTAGAAAGAATCCAGAGGAGGGCAACAAAAATGACCCAGGGTTTGGAAACACTGCCCTTTGAGAGACTGAGAGAACTAGGTATGTTCATCTTTGAGTAGAGAAGGCTGAGGGTAAACATGATATCACTTGATAAGTACCTGAAAGGCTGTCACAAAAAAGAAGAAATAGATACCATCTCACTCATTCCTGAGGGCAGCACACAAAATAATCAGCTCATAATCAGCTCAACAAACCAGATTCAGGCTAAATATCAGGAAAAGCTTCCTCACTGTCAGAGCACTAGATCAGTGGAACCAGCTGCTTAGAGAGGTGGTGGGCTCTCACACTGGAGACCTGCATAAAGAAACTGGACCGCCATCTGTCACTTGGTGAGCTGAGCTGCCCTAACTGAGCTTCAGACTATGGGCTGAGCAAAATGTGTTGTCCGAGAGCCTGAAAGAATCATTACTTTAAATTTGTGTCTAAGAGCAATGTCTTTTTCATTTTTATCTTAAAGTTGGGGCAGAGACTTGATACAGATCAAGACCCTAGTTTGTTCTCGTGTAAAAGGAAATGGTATAGCTGCTTGCTATGCCTTTAAGGAAACACGTGCTTAGGCCTTCAGTTTAAAAAACAATTGCCCTAAATTTAGGGAAATATGCTTAAAGGCTAAAAAATGTGAACTGGCAAAACCTTTGAAAACAACTTTCATGCAGCTTTCAGAGATTTGTTAAGAATGAACAATGAAACATTTAAAAGCAAAACTTGTTTTTGTTGCTACGAAGCAAAAGAACCTTTTAAAAGGCAATTCCCTCAGAAGCTTTCTGACTACTTTCTCTGAAGACAGGAAACAATGTTTCTCTGCTTAGAAATTGATGAGGATTTGTTCTGACTTCACCACTTGCACTGGAACCTGTCAGGGGAAAGCTTTCCTAGATATGTGACAAACAGAGATTAGTGTTAACTGCTGAAAAATGCTGGTGAACAAACAAGCATTGGTAGGTCATGCCATATTTCCTCTGTAGTTTCAGCTATTAAAATAATATAATACTGGAAATAAAAGAAAAATTGAGGAAGAAGGAGCACAGTACGGTTTTCATGTGATGCTGTCTTCCTGTTCATGGAAGGGCTTTTGGTGGTTATAGTATCCTTCAGACCAGTTTGGGGGGGGGGGGGGTCTGTAGGAAGAATGGGAATTAGCAAAAATGAATCCCTTCCCCATCTCCATTAGTGGGAGACTTCGCGGTGTGAAATGGAAGAACAGCACTCATAGAAAAACTAATATTAAATTTAAAAGCAAAGACAATCCCCAGTCTGTCATAGAATATGTAACCTCACCCATTCATTCATTCATTCATTCATTCATTCATTCAAGAACCAGGTTTGGAAAAAAGACTACTTTCTATGTTTTACCTTTTCTGTGTGAGAGATGAAGATTTTTTTTTACTTGAAGTAGATTTCTAGTGTAATCCTTCACTTTCAGCAGAACATGATGGCTTTTTTTTAACCTTGTAGCTCCAAATAGAACTACCATCATTTGATTACTTTAACCCACTTTAAAGCTCTCAACTGGGACTTCAAATCTCAGCAGTATTGCTGAAAACTCAATGTAATCAGTCCAAAGCTCAATAATGGTCCAGCAATAATGCCAGTGTACTGAATTTTCACCTAGAGGAGGATGTAAATGCATAGCATATATCTTGTGGGCTTCTTTGTTCCTGCTGATCAGGAATTTATTATTCAAAAAGCCTTCTTCATTGTTTAATTCTCTTCTGTTAGCATGATCTCTCATCACTTAGAATTAAAAAAAACATCCATCATCTTGCAGTATGAATGAATCTGTCTCCTTTAATGTCTACACTTCTAGAATTTTTGAAGAGCAAGGTGGTTCCATCCTGTTTCTTAATCAGATTGAAGGTGTTCTGGTAAAAGGTCTATATGAAAATTAATGCACATTTTTGTACATTCCCCAATACACAGATCATTGGATGCATTACTGGGTGCACATATTCTGAAGAATGTGTTTTTGAACAATTTTCTCCTAATTTTTGGCCAATGTCACCCCTGTTCAGTCACACACGAGTTAAACTATTCCAATGTAGTTTATGGTATTTCTTCTTTATGGGCTTGTTTCTCAGTCCAGACTTTTCTACTTTCAGGACTACCTTCAAAAGTTCAGCTATTTTTGAGAAAACACAAGCATGAAGAAATTCCCAGGATCCTTCTTGGGGTAAAATGAAAACAGCACCATTGTTGACTAAATTTTGGACATAAAACGATGAGATGGAGCTGAGTTCAGGAGCTCATAGTAAAGAAGAAACTGTTCAGTTCCCATCATATACCTGTTTATAAAATCGGAAGCATGACATTTTGGAAGAGGTAGGGAATAATTTTCTTTGTTTTATTAAATCAGCTAAGCCAAACTCAAGGCAAGCATGACCATCTTTACTTTCAGTAATTCACTGGTCCCAATAACCATCCAGCTATCACCCAAGCTTCAAACCCTGTATCATCTATTCTAGGGACCTCCCTTTGGGCTGTGGCATAACCCTTCTTTAAATGAGCATTTAAACCACAGGAAACTTTTGCAGTAATCTCAGGCAGAAGTCCTTATATGCACACACAGAATGAAGTTTAGCCTTCTCTCAGGCACAGATTCGGCACCCTTTTCACTAAAGGTGCTCTGTAAAATGTCAAGAACCTGTTGAATACTGGCCCATGTGGTACAGCTTTTCACGGAAGACTCTACTGTACTGATTCCATTTAGGCTCACTATTGCTTCTCTTTGGAAGAAAGGAGTTTAAAAGGGTTTTCTGTCTACCTGAGCATACTTGAGGTATGTTTTGGGTCTTTCTCTTTTGTCCTGACTTGGCATCTTCTTCAGTCCTCTCTTTTGGTTTATCCTCTGATCCCGATTGGCCTTCAGTCCTGACTTCTAGTTTATGGCTAAGTTCGGGCTCCAGAGATGATCCCTGACATGTTCTTGCTGGGCCACAGTGGAAAAGAAAGTCTCCTATCTGTTGAGGAGTGATTGGTAATACCACCCAAAATTCTTATTTTGAGTTTCCTACCAGTAACCCTCAGCTATTATTAGATGACAGTTAATAAAAAGGAAAGCTTCACCCCTGTGGAGATCGCGAGAGCCTAGTGCTAAAAAATCGAGCAAGTTGTTTTATTGTTAGCTACAAGTTATATTCAAAACCTTTAACTGTGAAAAGGATATTGCTGGGTGTAAACACACATAACACTCAGTGAGAGCTTTAGATAGCTTGCCTCTTTAAAACATCCCTCATCTGTGCACTCAAAGAATTCATTATTTTTATTCCCCTTAGTTCTTGAAACCTTTTCAGGTTTTAAGGGCTTATCTAAATGGAAAGTCTCCTTTTTGCATGAAAAGGTCACTGGAGTTTTCTTTGCACCAAAGCAGACTTCTACATTTCTTTAAAACAGCATGGAATCTTCAAGGAATTAGAGATTATATCCATGCTGTGGCAAGTTCCATAATGGAACACTAAAAATTCATACAGCTTGTCTTGAGGTACTAACACAGTTTTCATTTTAAGACACTGCATGCTCCAGTATTCAAACCCAGTGGGTTACCCCATTAAATCCATTAGCAGCTGTTTTGGCTAGTGGTTTTGGCAACTGTATTATGTGGAGGAAAGGGAATCCATTAGTCAGTTCCAGGCTTTTTGGTAGGGTATTTTTCATAGTCTTCCACTTCTTTTTCTAACCAACAGGAAGTTCAATACAGTGGCAGAAGCTAGGGGAAGGTGGTAAGGGCAGGTGTGGCAAACGCCACTCAGACCAGGTGAGCAACGAATGGCACCTCTGTTGTAATTTCCATAACAGAAATTATACATTCGCATATAGAATCTGCTGCTCTGCTATCCAGATGGCTTCTCACTTAAATTGGCACATGTCATATTGGAAGAAATGATGAGGTTGTACACAAAGGGCCATAGAGAACTCCCACAGGGATGGCCATATGCTCTGTTTCATGTTTAGGACTTATCTGAATATCTTGGATAATTGGATCACTCTAAAGGATGTTTCAGCTATTTTAAAGGAAGAGATAATCCACATTTTCAGTACAATAGCCAATTAATTTCAAATGCCTTAGAGGCTATGGATTAAAGTGCTCTTCCTATTGGAATTGGAGTGATTCCAACTTCCTTTCCTCCAGGCAGGATTCTGATACGAATTACAAATGGACCTTTCCCTGCCAGAAGGATGGATGGCACACTCCTTAGCTTAAGCACACTACAATAACACGGAATGGATATCTATGCAATGTTTGTGAGCCAGTAAGAAAAACATAAAAATAGATAATTTTTATTGAAAAGCATTGCTGAGGAATACTGGGGAAAGGTGAAGACATTTAATGCTATTTTATTTCCAAGAATGTGATCCAAATGAACAAATTAATATTTAAAATGCCTGAAACAAGCTTTCTTGAATATACAGAACTGTTCTTCAGACAATAAAGAATGTTATAGGAAAATATTCCTTAAAAATAGTCACATAGCCAATGCACGTAACCAATCCCTTGGCAACAGTTAGCAGAATAGCCACTGCCCCAATTATACTGGAGATACCCTTTATGAGCAACCTATTTTAAAAATAATAAACGTACAACAGGAGACAGAGTTGCATCAAAGCAAGACCCTGCATGCAATCATCTGGAGCACATTTATAAACACATCTGCTTTTTTCAAAACTAAGAGCTCCATCTTAAGCCCCAGGTTGTCCTGCTAACAACCTTCCAAGGCCAAGGCATGTCCACAGGACCATAAGGCCTATTACTGAAGTTGCTTTTAACTAGGCATCCAACTGTGCTATGCCATCACTTGCAGCCAAGTTAGGATCATCAGCTTGTTTCTACACTTATTTAAACCATCAGGTTATCAGTCCTGTCCTGAGTATGTCTCCCCTCCCCACTTTTACTCAAGCAGTGACTAACACTTCTGTAGAGATAAATGTAAAAACACTTTCTCTGCATTTTATCCACCTTTTAAAGGATGCACAAAGGAAAAGTCAGCTATTTCAAATCTCTAATGTACTGTTTGGTTATGTCATGAAATTGCTGTTTTAAGTGGGTGTTGTAATGACAGAAATAGAATGTATTTAAACAAACAGTGAAAGGAATGAAAGAAACGCAAAGAAGAGGTGATGAACTAGAACCCTGGACATGCAATGGCTACAAGAGCCAGCCTGCATCCTAAAGTAGTTAGTTAACAATTGATCGAGTGGTCTGATGATCCTTGTTACATTTTAACATTCATTAGGGAATGCCACCTATTAGGATAGCTTGAAACCTGCTACTAATTTGGATGATTGCATTTTGATCTTCTCTCCCAGCCCCTAACAAAATACCGAGTATAGTGCTACAATAATCCGAGGTGTAAATTTGTACCATTCAGCCATGGGTGAAAGAGCAATTTAAACATCTAAAATGGCATGTTGGGAATAAGAGGAGGACATGAGCAGAATGCTAAATGGAGAACTAATGGGAGCTATCATATACACAACTCTCATTCACCCTACCCACATTTTCTCATCAGTGTCACCCACCTTTTGAGAGGAACATGCTCTAGGTACCATACAGGCACATGGTACATCCTTGAGCCAGTGTGGTGCAGTGGTTAGAGCACTGGGCTGGAGCTTGAGAGAGCTGAGTTCTAGTCTCCACTTGGCCATGAAGCTCACTGTGTGACTATGGACCAGCCGTTGACTGGTCCTCACATGGACAGGAGGAAGACTATATAAATCACCTGGGCTTCCATGAAACAAGGTATAAATATAAAGGTAATAATAAGAACCCTAAAAAATAATGGAGGGAAAGACTATGAATCTTCTCCCAGTTACACAGAAAAAGATATACAGCTGACTTCCTCTCCTCATTCTCCCTATGGACTGGTGTCCAATCATTGCCAGCAACCGAGCAGTATCATGCCTTGGCTTCAAAGTTAGATATTGCTAACATTCATTTATTGTATTTGGTTTTTTTTTAACTAAAAGCAACAGCAATGCTGTGTCCAGCATGTTGATTGCTTCTATAAAAGCCAATATCCTTGTTTGACCCATGTGCCTTTCTGCCATACAAGCATTCATCTCCAGCTCCCAATACTTTAACTAGGCTTCATTTTGTGAACTGGATTACAACCCTCAGAGCCAAACATATCTAGATTCAATTTCCTTCCAGGGAGGAAAAACGTCCTAGATCGAAAAGGAAAAGAATAAAACTGGAAAGAACCTGACAGTTTTCACTTGAGTGAGTGATGAAGGCTGGGCTGGCGAAGAGAGAAGTACCAGCAAAGGAGCATAATGGGATGAATATACACAATCTTTCCTAAGCAATGATAAGCATGTAGGCATTGTCTTTGTACCACCATCTTTGGAAGCAATGGTTTGCCATGCTATAATTTTTTTGCCCAGCCTTACAAGCTCAAAGCATCATGTCAATTTTGTTGCATATTTTAGAGGTCTTTAATAGTAATGAACCCATGTTTATTTTATTATTACTTATTTTCCAAAAGATTGCTGTATCAACCTCATCACAAGAGATTCCTGGGTGATTTACTATAGAAATAACCCATTATTTAAAACTTTAGTGTAATATAATACAATACAGCCCAACAGCTATAATAAAATCATAATATTTCAGGTAGAGAAGGCATTTGTAGGAAGGAAGATGGAATACACTCAACAGAATGTTCAGTAAAAGAATACAAGAAACAGGTAGGCTATTAATGAGGCTCCTTCTTATGTATTTAGGCCATGTTATTTGGAGATTTTTAGGTAAACACGACCACCTTGAATTGGGTCTGGATGTAAACAGTATATTAGTTTTAAGACTGGAGTAATATGGACCAAACAGAGACAATGTCAGTTAGAATTCTAGTGCTAACTGGAATTTTCAGATCATTTTCAAGGGCAGCTCCATAAGATGAGTCGTGCTAAATGAGACCAAAGTTCTGTCTAGTGCACATTGATTTCCAGCAAGACTTGGAGTCCTTTTATATGCATGGTAATTTTGTCTTACAAATTGCTTTCCAACAATTTACCTAAAAAAGAAAAAAAAAGCTAACCAGTCTGTAATTACTCATATTTTATACATGGATCTCTTAAAAATGGTGCTACAATTGCCATTCTTCAGTCTTCCAGCACCATAGTTAAACTTAGGGGTATGTTAAATATTTTTGATAGAAGTTCTGCGTTTTCACATTTCAGTTTTTAACAGCTCTAGGAGGAATACCATCTGGACTTCGCAATTCATTAGCTTTCAGTTTTCAATGTGATCTAGAAAATTAGCTCTTGCCACCACTATTGGCTGCACCTCATCAGACTTTCTTTAAAACACCATTTCAGGATGCCCTACATCTTCTCTGCTCAAGACAGGTGTGAAGAACTCATTTAGCATCTCTGTAATTTCGTTATCTTCCTTTAGTATTCATCCCAATCTCTACAGTTACAACTGTATAAGCTACAACTATGGAGCATGGCATCCTCTTGTGCTAAGTAATGCAATGACTTTGTCTTGGCCTGTGTGGTTAGAATGGCTTTACTTAATAGGTTTTGACAGCTGTTAGATAGTAGTAGTAACAATCTGTATTTATAGCTTAGTAGACTGTCAGATGTTCCAGACCACTAAACACTGCAATACCTACCTGAACAGGGTCTATGGAAAATACTTTCACTGTTCAACCCATTTTTTCCTGGCATTAGCAAGCGATTGGCAAGAAGCAGTTTCTGAGGCTGCTGTTACTTAGGTAAAATATGCTGCAATAAAAATTAGGAATATCTCTCTATCCATTCTATCTGGATCAAGATATCAATCAAATGATTAAAGGACATACATAAACTCATTCATTCTCTCTACTAGGACAACGTAAGACTCCTTAAAAGGAAAGTGACTCTAAACTTGTCCCTGAGAGGTCCTGCTGATTGAGGAAGTGGGAAACCTGAAGTAATATGTACTATGTACTTTTCAATGACCTACCAAAATCAAACCGGGCTGAATTCAGCACAAGTGACATGCTCACGACTTTAGTTCTTACAACCTTTGCCTCTGGCCAACCACTTCAGCTCCAATGAGCTTTCATTGTCTTGTCTATGGTGAAACGGTTGTGCAGTGTTTCCAGCAGAGGCTTAGAATTCTTTGGCCAGCACAGACTTCTATTGCACACCTAAGCAAAAGATAATTTGGAATACGAGCGCAAGTGGTGCAACACACCTTGTTCTCAGAATCACCATTCCACATACTTCTACACAATAAAAAATATAACTTCTTTCTGGTTTTCCTCTTCAATTTAATTGAAGTTAATTTCCAAAATGTTCAAGTAGATGTCTTTCCAATTGCCTCCTTTGTATCTGGCAATCCTTTGAATTCTGTTGAACAACTTGATAGTTTGAAGTGTTTGCTTAGCTACTTTGAGTCATACATGCATGCACAAAGCTCTTGATACCTGAACAAGAAAAAGAGACTTTTAGCTGAACACTGTTGGTGTGTGCATGTTTGCTGCAAGTATGTAAGAGTGAACTTTTCTTCTGGGCTGCATATTTAATACTACAGAGACTTAATCAACGAGCAGTTTCTATTATTTAAATTGCAGTACTATTATTGATTCATTCATTTATTGGCATTGCTGTTTTAGGCAAGGTACTTCTATCAACATACACGGATGAATGTAATTTCTGTTAGTAATGTACACTGGAAACGAACTCCAACAGATTTAAGTTAAGTTAACATAGAAAACAATAATGTTATCTGACACACATGACCTTTTTGATTGAAACTGCATTTTTTTTCCAAGCAGCAGCTATTACATCTCATTAACCACTCAATAAATATACTGTCCTTTGAAATGCCATGCCATACAATTCTTATTCTTTTTACTGGTCATATTTTGGTGTTTATCATGATCTTAATATGATTGGAATGGCTCAAGATAAATCCTTAATAGCAGTTCTGGATTCAAAAGGAACTGTAGACTCTTCACTGAATGAGACTGGAGGTGCTACACCCTTCTAACTCTCATATTCCTCCCCACTTAGACGTTTAAAGATATTTGAGCACTTCCTAATAATTCTATATTGAGAATCTTCACCAAAGCACATGGTCCTTTTTAGGGTACGGAAAGTGAATTTTGCACCTGACTAAAGCCAGTTCAGAACTGGATGGAAGTTAACAAGCTGAAACCGAGATGTAAAGAACACTGGTGATTCAATAAAGTAGTTCAAACTATCCCAGACAGGATTGTGCTTCTCCTAAAGGAGCAATAAGTAGCTTGGGTCAAACTACTTGATCAATGACTTTTCCTAGATACCACTGACATGGAAATTCATGAGCACTTTTCAGTAAGATCTTTACCTGGTCACATGTGGTGAGTAAAAAGTAAAACTTCATGTGGCTTTCACCAGAGTGCTGTGTGAGTTGCTCACCTGTATCATATTCAGCTATTTGTTATGCTAAAGGTGCATGCAATTAGACACACTTAGAATGAAAAAACCTATGTTAACAGATCAACACTGCCAGTGCTGACAGTAGAAGCCAAACCTGAAGAGGTTTTCAATATTTCTAATACACTGGATTGCGTGTACCTGTTTTTCTATCCCAGGTCAGCAAATCTGAGCAGCTTGCTTTCTGGTATTTGGCAGCACTCACAGTATTTTCCTTTCACAGTGGCACATTTCCATCAACAGTATGGGCTGAAACATTTTGTGAAATAGTTTTATTTTGAGAAACACAAACAACAATGAGGTTCCAATTGTTTTTTCATAGCACAGCTGCAGTTTTCTGTTAACAGATGTCAGAATGCTGAAAATTTACAATTTATATTTGTTCTCTCCAATCATGCTTCTTTCATACCATCCCAGGGGAAACTTTGCTAAGATAAGGGTGACTGCCTAAATCCAATGCCCAGATATTTAAATAGTGTCTAAATTAGAATTAGAATGATTAGTAAATTATAACATAATATTTGCTGGAAAATAATAGCACTTTAATTATAAGTACTTTGTGATAGATATCATGACTAATTTTATGTTTGCATATAACAAAGCTGGAATCTGGCAGTGATGAAGAATGACAAAAACCTACCCTTGCTTATCCAAATTTTGCATTATAATACATGCAAGACATTATACATACCATGTAGAGTAAAAAGTTTAAGCTGGCTTCTACTGCCACTATGAAACCTCATTTCTATGATTTCTGTCACTCAAAATTTCCTAACATTCAGCTTTTATACTGACATTTTCCAAGGCTTCGTCTCTGCCTGAGGTGAAGTGTGCGCCAGGACAGAATCATAGAATAATAAAGTTGAAAGGGGCAAAGAAGGCCGTCGGGTCCAACACCCTGCTCAGTGCAGCACTCCAGCTTAAACCAACTCTCTCAGATGGCTCTCCAGTTTCATCCTGAATGCCCACAACCTCCCTAGGTAATTGGTTCCATTGTTGTACTGCTCTAACAGGAATTTTTTCCTTACATCAAGCACGAAGATGGCTTCCTGTAACTTGAGCCAGTTATTCCGTGTCCTGCACTCTTTGATGATGGAGAAGCAATCCTGACCTTCCTCTGTGTGACAACTTTTCAAATACTTGAAAGTGCTATCATATCTCCCTGCAGTTTTCTCTTCTCAAGGCTTAAACACACCCAATTCTTTCAATCTTTCTTCACAGGGCTTTGTTTCCAGTCCTTGTTTTCCTTCTCTGAATGCTTTCCAGCTTGTCTGCATCTTTTTAAAACTGTGGTGCCCAGAACTGGATGCAGGACTCCATATGAGGCCTAACCAGTATTTTGTAGAGTGGAACTAGATCTTTGTGTGGTTTACAAGTGATACTTCTATTAATGCAGGACAAAATAGCATTTGCCTTTTTTGCAGCCTCATCACAGTTGTTGACATATATTCAGGTAAGAAAGTCCATCCATTTTTCAGCACTTGAAGTGTGTGTGCAGGGAGGGTATTCAACATTTCTGTTGCCTTGTGTGTGTGTATGAATGTGTACACACACATGTATTACACCCAAACCATCCTTAATATGGGTGAGATGTTGCTACTAGTACCAGACACTGTTTGCACTGCTCTTTTAACACACCAAAGAAGTGTATCTACTTGGTTTTGCTGTAACTCCATCTCTTCTTCAGCCTTCTACAATATCACCATCTCCAAATGATTTGGACCAGAACTGCCAGCATCCCTGACCATTGGCCACATTATAGTCCAAAATATCTGAAGACCACCATACCATATTAAGCTTGCAGAAACAAGGGAAAAAATTATTGTCTAGACATGGCCTTTTTGTTACTGTGAATTCACCTGAACTGTTGCTAGATTTAAGAGAAGAAAGTTAATATTCATTGATAGCGCAAAATCCCCATGCTGCCTTGGAGTGTAACACCCATCAAAATCTGGAAAGTTGAGAAGCGCTTTGATGGAGATATGCGCGCACACACACACACACACACACACACACACACCCCCCAACATATGCTGTGAGCTGACTGATGCAGTAGCACTTTGGGAGGTAGGAACTATCTCTGGGAATCAAATTCAGGTGCAACAGATTTGCTCCCTGCTACAGCCGTGCCTATTTGCTCGCAGCATTTTCTGTTTGTATATTTGTACATAAAACATATATTGCAAAGAGCATCACTCTCTAGTGATTAAATTAAAATTGAATTAAGGCCTGCAACACCCTGCCCTGAGGCATATCTCCTCTGAGAGTAGTGTGTGCACTTGCCTGGGATATCTCTGCAGGAATGTCAGAAGTTTGGCACTGCCATGGCAATTGCCAGCCCAGATTAGTTGCTATGGAATACACATTTTAAACATAGCCTTAGAATATTCTGGCCAAGAAAACTTCCAGTGCCCACATAAAATATTTCTGCCTGTATCCACTGATGAAAAATAACTTGCAAAGTACAGAAGAAAAAAGGCATGCACCTCTTCACACTCCTCATTACAGAATTCCAGGCAAATGACTGACGTGCAGCTCTTTCTTGCTCCCCGCATATCACAGATCTTCAAAAAATAAATAAAAATGAAATGATCATTTTCTTTCCTTTCTTTTGCTTATTGCTGTCCTAATAAACTATGAATAATAATAAAAAGTTAAAAAATACTGGGTACTTTTTGCTGCATAGTTGTGCCTATCTGCCTAGACCTATCCAAAAAAACCACAATGGCTGAATAAAGGTATGAATTTCAAAAATATCTTTGAGCTTGGTGATTATTTTCTATTCTTGGTACTTCATTGAAAAGAACCTGCTTTACATCTGCTTTGAAATGAATGCCTTCTGTTTCTGCCTGAGATTATATTATTTAAAGAAAAAAATAAAAGCAAAATGTTAATTTCCAGCGGGGCTAATAAATGAGAATGGCTTCTGAAAACACCCTGGTTTCTAATTTCCTGCCTACTATCCTCTTCTCCTTGCAAGGTCCAAGGACACATCTGAGGTCCTCCTTTTCCCTAAACCATCTTTTGTTGTTTTAACACTTACCTGTTCAGTCTGGTTCCACCTACATAGGCACACATAACGTTCTTCTATACTTCAGTCTACACATTCAGTTTTCTTAACTTCATATATTTTGCATATACATAACAAATTACATGTTATTAAACCGATGAAGGATAAGGATTTCTAAGGAAATCAATACTGGATTTTGCTACAAATACGGTGTTACCAAATTAACCCTTTGGTATATTTGCAGGGAATGAAAAATAAAGCAAGCAAGCAAGAAAAGGATGATTACTATTACTATTAATATTATAACATTCATTTACACTCCGCCTTTCTTTCTCTTGCAAGGAACCCAGAGCTCACAAGGTTTTAATATTCATGCCATCTTCACAAGAACAACCTGTGAGGTCAGTGAGACTGAGAGTTCACGGTGAGCCCAAAGGCACTCAAAGCTTCATGGCTGACCGGCATCTAGAACTCAGTTCTCCCAAGTCCAAGTCCAACATTCCCAGATCCTCTAAAGACTCACATGTTTAATAAATTTTAGGATACATGGGTGACCAAATGCCTATTTCTAGAACTTGCTGAGCTTACTGGAAAAACTTAGAGAACAATTGAAAGAAAAAGACTAAATGATCTTCAGGACTAATGGAGACAATTTAAGTTCTATTAATTTAAATAAGGTTAATTTAAGCAATCTTATCTGAACTGTAACCTAATCATTTCATACACTGGATTAACAGGACTGGATGTTTTATATAATGCAGTGATTATGCAGGTCTATACACAGGCAGAGTAGCCTTAAGCATGCTGGAAAGGTAGATCCACTAGAACCCTGTCAGCTCGCAAGCAGGAGGAGGTGGGGCTGTCAGTGGCTTTCTCTTCTCAATTGTTCTCCAATTGCACCCTGCACCAAATGAAATCGATGGCAGAGAAAATTCCTGTGCCAACATGAGACTGGCACAAAAAGGGGTCTGCTTCTGGGCCTCATGCGGAGCAAGAGGCAGCAGAGTGACACCTGCACTTGATCCTGAACACCTCCAGCCAACACCTCTGCTGTTTCTTTTCCCTCTTCCCACCTTTCTTTTTCCTTTTCTTCCCAAGATTGAAGGACATGCAATTTTGACTATGTCTCCATTTTTTTTCTACTAGATTTCTGTTCTTTATAATCATCTGAGAAGAGCAGTCTACCTTGAATGCTTATAACCTTCCTTCCACTAGTTGTAGTTCTCCTCCACTGTCTGCTTCTGCCATTAAGCATGTTCACTTGTCACGCTAAGGCACTGTGACAATAAGCTACTATGGGCTGGTTTGTTGTCCAGTAAAGCAACAGATGGCTGGGCACTGGGAAGCTCTCTTTCCTCCTCAGGACCCCTGCTGACTCCAGCATCCACAGGTGGCTTCCACAAAACTCTTCCTTGCTGTGCCCTTGTATTGGCATCTTTTCTGCCATTGTGTCACCTGAAGGAAATGCCATTCCCCACAAACACACAATTGCTAAAGGAACTAGGTTCTGAAGGTGGCTTTTGAGCGAAAGATGTGCTACCCTGCAGGGATGGTCCTGGGTGCACACAACATGATGACCCACCGTGGCTGCTCAATAAGTGAACCACACGATCTTCTACCATGGCCATTTTTTGATATGGTCAGTCATGTTCTTTTCTCTTGTGAGGGTCTCATGAGGTTCAATTCTCTCATGATATCAAATGAAACTCACTTGCCGATCAATTACTTAGTTCTTATCAGCACTTATTTTACATTAGGCGTAATATGTTAAGCACTTTTCTAGAGCTGTGCAGCTCTTTAAATAAATGTGTGGCAAGAAAGAAAAAGAAAGCTTATTCCAAACACACCTTTTACTGTGAAAATTTTACCCACATGAAAATTTTGCTCAAGCAAAAACAGTTTCCTTCAGTGCAAGGTAGCTCCAGAGAAGAACACTGACCATCACACCTGTGAAACCATAGTCAGCCTTTTACCATATAATTAATTATCTAACCAAAGTCAGAAAGATTAGTCTATAATGGTAGACCACTCTAATGGCAAAATCTTCAATGACATTTGCTGTTCTACTTCTGAGATGCAAGGCAAGATATATAATACATTATCAAGGATTAATTCATTAATGAGGTGAGAATTGCTAACATTACACTAAGGGATACTTATATTTGAATTGCTGTATACATACTTTCTGAGAGTCATAATTTCTTGATTTTCATTTGTTCAACCGGTATATTAAAAGATGAACCAAAAGTATCAGGGCGTTCTATAAATCAGACTATTAATCCAGTTAATGCATCATGCCTTTCCAAGTGAAATTAAGGCACATTCATCTGCATATTTAGGTAGAAGGCCTAAAAATCATACCATGTCCCTGCAGCATGGCTTCCATTTAAACATGCATAGGATTACACTCTTAGTTTTTCAGCATACCACTGATATTTTGCTCCAAGGTCATACTATATATCAGTTTTGTTTGATTGGTATAAGTAAGTAAGTAAGTAAGAATTTAATGGATTTTACCTGTAAAGATTTTTAAAAATGGGTAGTATCTATGAAAAGATTTTGGTAAGCGTCCACAAGCCCAATTGAAGGGGTATCAGGGTGACAATAGAAATGTGACAATACTGGCATCGGAACTATACAAGCCCTGTGTGAATTGTATCAATCTTCTGTATTCAAGCAAATGAAACTTGCACATAGTATGTAAGACAATTTTACAAGGACTGCACAGATATTCCACAAAACAAATAATGATTTCTCCCCTATATGCTGTGAAAGACAGTGTGGTGCAGTAGCTATAACACTGATCCCCACCTAGCCATAAAGCTTACTGGGGATCTTTGAGTTGGTTATTCTCAGCTTAAGCTGCCTCACAAAGTGGTGGAGATGAGGAAATGGAGAGAAGATGGACTCCGTAAGTAGCTTTGGGTTCTTTTTGCAAGGAAGAAAGGATCTAATAAGAAATTAAAATGGTAAAGCATGAAAATGTAGGGGTCTGGAGGGGAGCTGGGCATTTCTACAAGTGTGCACAGCCAAACTCAAATGCAAGTTGGGACTGGAATCAGTTCCCATGGTCCTGTTTACTTTTTCATTTCTAAATCGGACAATTTTGTATGATTTGGCATAGGAACAAAAGTTTCATAAATATCTAGTATTATAGCTGAACCACCAAGGTTGATTAATTTACCAGAAAGGAATGAGAATGCAAGTCCTTCTCTACAACACAAGACTTCACAATGAATATTTAGAATGACTTATCCCATCTTCCAAAATGGCATTTCAGATCTACTGTATGTTACAAGACTACCCTGGGGCAGCCTGTTGATCATAGTTTATAAAACACCAGACTGTGTATTAGGATGACACAGAATTTATGTCTGAAGTATAGGCCTGCATTTACTGCATATACATCTAGCTAGCCATAGATGTAAGTCAATGATGGCCAGAAAATATTCCAAGATAGTCAATTTCTCCATCACAAATAGGTAAAGGCTCCAGCAGAACAGATGCTATTGCATGAGTATATTTCCTTCAAGGCTAAAGATAACAGTAGTTCTGATAATACATTCAAGGCCACCAAAACCTACACAGAGATGACAGATTTCTTCTTCTTTTTTTAAAGCCAAAGTTCTGTAAATGAAAATGGAAACATATGCCTTTAAAAACAGTTGATAGAAAAGTAGATGCATGTGAGATCCTTACAAGACTGTGCATTGTTAGCTGTGATTCTCAGGTCATTTTAAAAACATATTACCATTCCACCTAAAAGAGAAGAAGATACATGAAAATAAAGTGTGGGCGGCTTTTCTTTTAGCCTTTGACTACATGGCTGTGGTAGAGGAAGAGATGCATAAACAGGATGTGCAAGGAAACTGTTTGGGGTATGAAAACACAATGAATTTTCCTGGCCCTCTGGATTCCAGTCCATCTCAACCACATTGGTGGTGATTTGATCTGATGCATGCCAGACCTGTTTGTGGATCTCCCTTTTAAAATAGACTATAATTTCTATCAAGATTTGTTTAAGACTCAGGAAATTTGCAATTGCAAAGCCTTTCACACAGATCTCAAAGCTGCACAGAGTTGAGCCTTTCACAGGGCAGACCTGATTCAAGCTGCCCTGCCACCAACATTGCTACAAAGACCTGCCAGCAGCATAATCATACACAAGAGAATGCAATATATAGTATTGGGTGGAACAAACGCATTGCCAAAAGAAATAAGGCATTGTACACTTAACATTTGTGCCAACACATGGGGGGGGGGAGCGCGAACCAATGGCCCACAGGCTGGAAATGATCAATATACATTCCATTCTCCAGGAACGATGCAAAAGAATGCAGTCATTATAGAACCATTGCACTAATTTCCCATGCAAGCAAAGTGATGCTCAAAGTGTTCCAACAAAGAATGTTACCCTAAATGGACTGAGAAATGTCTGATGTTCAAGCTGGACTCTGAAAAGTAAGAGGCACTCAAGATAGTGCTGGGAGAAGGATGGATCAGGTAAAGGAAACACAGCCCGGATAGCTAATGGCTGTGCCATGTTTCAGTCCTACCTGCACCCATGGGTTTCACAGTTGCCATATAACCCTCCCCTTGGATCTCCAATTGCTGCTTTTAAATGCCGGATTGGTGCAGAATAAAACTTACTTCATGGATTTATTTATGGATGAGTCAGCCAATCATGTGTAACTGAGACCTGGGTTGGAGAACAGGGAGGAATTAGTCTCTCCCAGTTGTGCCCATCAGGCTAGATGGGCAGGGGGTTTGCTGTGGCCTGTAAGGATTTCTCTCTCCAGGTGCCATGTCGGTCCAATGACTAGTCTAGAGTGCTTGCACCTTGTGTTGGGCCAGTGGCAATTCTGTTGGTGTACTGCCCACCCTGCAACCCATCAGTCTCCCTACTTGAGCTGACAAGAGGTGGGTCAGATGTTATGCTGGAGTGCCCTAGCTGCTGGTCCTGGAGGATTTCTACGTTCATGCCGAGGGCATCCTAACTGATATGGCTCAGGATTTCATGGCTGCTATGGCAACCACGGGACTATCCCACCAATGGCCCAATGATATGACAGGGCATGATCTAGACTTATCCAGATATAAGAATGGGAAGTGAGGAACTTCAACTCAGTCCCTTTGTCATGGTCAGATCATCACCTGCTGTGATTTAGATGGAGCGGTTTTTCCCATATGCATGCATGGGGACCCATTAAGATGGTCTGTTGCCAGATGGTCTGAAGAGGGTTTGGAGGAATCTTCCAGCTGATATGGCTGGCGCTTCTGTCAATGGTGATCAGCCCTGGCGATCAGTCTGTAGAATGCAAACATGAGCTCGGTGGTTGACATCATCTCTCCTAAATGCCCTCTCTGTTGCATAGTTCATACAACTTCATGGTACACTCTGGAAGTGAGAGCAACGAAACAACTTAGGAGACAGTTGGAATACAAATGGAGAAATTCTCCCAGTGAATGCAACAGAGACCTGGCACGTGCCCACTATAGGGTATATTTTGAGGCAGTGACGGCAAAGAATGCCTCATTGCCTCTATCCAAACCTCCCTTTGCCACCCAGTAGAGCTTTTCAAGATTGTCCAGTGTTAATTACATTGTGGCCACAGGGACACCATGGAAACATTTCAGGCCTGCTGTAATTCAGAACCTAAATTTAAAAACCCAGCATGGTCTGTTCCTGATCAGAGAATCAAAATGGCTGCAGAGGTCTGTGAAGCTCAAACAAAACTGATTTCCCAGCTTCACACATACCATAATTGCATAAGACTACCACTTTAACTGGAGTCTAATTCAATTAAGCTGGCCCATGTGACTGTTTTTAGTCTATAGTTCCCCCTTGTCAGACTTTTGTGATATAGTAAAGCATTTATTCTTTCACTTGTTAACACTCCTTCTTATGGGAAGCTCAGAAGGACAAACTTATCTGTATAATAGCTGTGTGATGTAGATTAGCCTGACAAAGAATCATGAAAAGACATCTAGTGAGTTTGCAGATCTAAGTCCAACATTATATTCTTTAAAGTCCATGGCCATTTCCTGTATCTAGTCCTATTGGATGTAACAGCTCAGCATCTCATGGCAAATTCACTTCACACATACTCTGCCCCTCCCCACACCAACACCCCCATGCCTTTCAAAATGCCACTAACTTTTGAGGTGACACTGTATTTTGACTGTGAGTGCTGCCAACTTGCTTCACACACCACAGACTTCCGTTCATTCCTACTGATGGTCTGTTCTCTTCTTCGTTACTTCCCGGTTGTTCTGTATCTCTGGTTTGCCCATTCGTCATTCATGCTCTCCTGAACAGCAGAAGCATGGCCTCAAGCAAGCTTTGGGAAGGCCCTTCAGTATGTTGTTGCTGGAACAAAATTCTGTCTCCTTCAAAATGCTGTCCTGGGCAGTGAGCAAGGACTGCTTAGAGTAATGGAAGTCTGCAGATCCTTTCAGAGAGCGAGAGTTCTCTGAGTTAATGGCTGCCCCATTTCAGGTTCAGTGTGTTTTGGTAACCACAGGGAAATAAAGTATATGATACATATTACTTGCCTTAAGCAAACTGCAGCGCTGCATACATTGTAACTCCTCTCTTTGCTAAATCCTTGCCAGCAGGCAAAGAAGCATGTTCTATTGGGGGGGGGGGGGGTGTCATTCTCTGCCTGCTCTTTTATCAGTTTTTATTTCTAAAATGAAACCATGTGAAAAATCAGTTCAAAATATGTCAGAGGACCAGGGCAGATTCTTGTTTTTGAACTGAGATGGGGAAGAAGGTAGAATAAATTCAGAAGGTGGATTGAAGGTAAAAAAAAAACCTTAAGAAAAATGGACTTAAATACTTATATAACATGGTCTTTTCCTACAATTACAGTCTACATTATAGAAAGAATATACAGCAAGAGAGGATGGGATGGTACAATTTGTACACTTGCTTGAATAGGTAATTCATAAGGGTGCAGAATATACATAAACTACAACCTTGTCTTTAGCCACACTAACGAGCACATTTCTGCCCTGCCATTGTTAATCTGCTGTTATTGACATTCACTCAAGTGCAGACTTTAAAAAGCTTTTGGACTACTGAAACCTACCTTTTTATACCTATTATTTAACCTTCCAACTTTAAAAGGGAATATCTTGGTCTTGGCACTGCGGGCAGCTAAATCTAGAGACAGAACAATTCACAGCATGAACAGGAATGGTATACAGAAACCAAAACTTTGTGCAAAGTTTAAGAGTTGCTTCTGTTCTGACAGACAATGAAAGGCTATGCCTTCCATTGCAACAAGACCTGCAGGCAAAGAGGATAGATGGATTCACAGAATAATGGGAAATATTGGGACTGAGGCACAGAAAGTTCACAGCTGAGTCCAGGGACAGTTCGGCGTGTGTTTCATGTGATTGAGGATATTCTCTCTCTGAAAGGCCATTGGCAGACAGTCCTCCATTTGAACATGTTTGAATGTCCTCTGTTTAAACAGCCATCTAGTCCAAGTCTAGTTAAAAATTACAACTGTAAGAAGAAAGAACAAGGACCGACAAACAGCTTATCAGCAGTTGAACATGGATAGCCTGTAGGCACCGGATCAGAACTAACATGCAAAGGACTGGGTGTTATAGTTATCAGGCTTCTTAAGAAAGTTTCTTCTAGCTTCAGAAAAGGCATGCTGGACCCTCAGTCTGCATAATCTACATAATTATACAAGTTATCTTCTCCAAGTTAAGTTTTCAGTGGTTGCTTGGTAAGATTGCTGGGATGGGTTGGAGAATTATGGTGAAGTGGTATACACAGCAGACGTTTTCCACCTTTTCCTGCTTCACTTTTCATCTTTCACTGCAGTGGCTGCCCCAGCAATTCCCATGTGCATATGAGCAAGTCCTAGTAACCTCAGATCAGATCAGTAGAGCTCCTTGATCACATGGTAGCTTCTCTTTACAGTTATTAAAACATCCAGATGTTTTAATGCAGACCTTTTTTGGATGCAATGTCCATCACGTGTGAGCATGGAAGTTTTATTGTAATGTTTGCAAATTTTCCTTTTTGCTCTTCTGTGTGTATGAATGTGATGGGGGAAGAGAAGGGTAGAAAAGCTTTTGGTGGGAGGAGAGGGGGAGAGAGAGGGAGGATGCAGTATCTAGCAACTTATGAATGGGTAGCTACAAACTCATTCGTTCAGTCTGCAACTTTACAAAACAGCACAATAAAAACTGAACTAGATGGTTTAATTATGCTGTTTATTTGGCAGGGTGGTATCTGACATATGCATGCCACACTTGCTGCTATTTTCAAAGATATCTCTGGAATTGCCCATAAACTGAATTCTCTCAAGGGCAATATTTTAAAAGATAAAGTATTCACAGAATTATTTGTTGTGCCTATTTTCAGTGCAATGCACTGTGAAAATATGGGGATATATGGTTACTTGCTTCCCACCAAAGAGTTATTTTTCCTCTGACACAAGTCCTTCAGGTAATGTTTGGCATTTAGCTTCTTCTTTTCATAGGATTACAATGGAAGGGAAAGGAATGTCTGCAGGGAGAGCTACCCAGGCAGCTTAGTAGGGTAGTAAAGAAGAGAAGAAGGAATTCGTAGGCTTATCCACAAAGCTGTAAACTGCAGTAGGATAGTTGGTGGAGATAAGATGCCCAATCATGCATGTGAAATAGCTGTTGAGAAGCCTTGCTCACACCTCTTCTCTCTTGCAGATGTTCATTCCCTGCCTCCTATGCTATTTAGACATTTTATGCCACTTGGTGAACTGCTTAAAAAATACTCTGTTCAGTTCAAAAAGAGGGTGGCCATGTGTGCTCTTTTACAGAAGACAGTCCTACATTTCAATGGGTACCAGAGGACTGTCTTCTGTTTGAAGGCGTGTCCTTTCCAATTCCAGTTTAGAAATAATGAACCCTAAGGACTGTTGCCCATCCTCAGAGAACACCTGGGAAATAAAACCCTATAGGTCACCTAGTCACAGTCTTCCATAATATGGAGAGATGCATTTCTAATTAAATTATAACTATTTCTAAATCTGCATCCATAGTTATTCTATATAACATATGTAAGTTATGTAAACTATGGTTATCTTTTGCCCTGTTTTTTGCCAATATGGACTGAAGTGGAGGTGCTCAAGAAAGCAAGGAAGGAAGGACAAAATGTAACAGGGTGGCATTAGACTCCAAATAGATTGTCAACTTCTGGCTGCAATCATATATCCATTTACCATGTATTCATAGAACTTATTTCTGAGAAGATATGTGTAGGCTTACCCTAATAAATTCTTCATAGGAATCCTTCAGGAATTTTAATCATTTCAATTTATACTTGAATGTTTAAATTCTAAATTATTATTATTATTATTATTATTATTATTATTATTATTATTATTATAACATTTCTATGCCGCCCCTTGCCGAAACCTCGGGGCGGCTTA
>NW_025335268.1:51027965-51109742 GCF_004798865.1 Varanus komodoensis
GATTAATCAGCCGAAGCTGAAGGAAGGCGTTCCTTGCTACCGCTGTCACCTGAGCTTCCAAAGAAAGCTCCGGGTCGAGGAGTACTCCTAAGCTGCGGACCTTATCCCTAAGAGGGAGTGTTGCACCATTCAGGACCAGGTCAAATCCACCCTCTCTGAAACCCGATCCGCCAACCAACAGGACCTCCGTCTTGTCTGGGTTGAGTTTCAGTTTTGTTTTATTTTATATGATGCAGTGTAGAAAACATTATCGTAACAGTTGGGTGCAGGAGAATTTTCTCCAGTTTTTTCCTTTTTGGCAGAGGAAGGAAATCCTGCCAAACCATATCTCTGGAATAGGAATATACTGTATTTTTCGCTCTATAAGATGCACCTGACCGTAAGAAGCACCTAGTTTTTAGAGGAGGAAAACCTGAAAAAAAATATCCTGAATCAAATGGTTTACTAAACTATTTAATGAACTATAACAGAATACAATAATACCTTATTTCAACCTTGTAAAGTGAACAGCAGTCAACAGTGGCATTAAGAACCATCATCACTGTCATTAACAAAAGAGAGACTTTAAAGTTTGAGTACTCTTCTAGTTTTCGTTGAACCCATAGAACTCATCATCACTAGAGTCAGAATTTGTGAAGTTTTGTTGCTCACAATCACGGACATCACTTTCTTAGTCAGTAGTGGAATTATTGAAGGAATCCTCAATCTACACCAGTTATACAAGAGCTGTTGCAGACAATTCAATAACAAATCTAAAGAAGCCAGTAATGTCCACGCTGCCCTACTAGTAAATAATAGAAAAAAACTTCTGACAAAAAATGAGATATTGTACGGTAAATCAAACACACAGTGGACTAAGTAGCCTTTGAAGAATAAACTTCATACATAAAGGTAATGCTGTTCAAATATCCACTGATCCTAAAAAAAATGTGTCTGATCAACTAACAGATAACTGATCCATGGAAAGCTTCCTGATAATCACAGGCACATTCCCCATCACTTCCCCATGGGCTTCATTAAAAGATGGGTTGCCATTTGAAAACACACACCGACCTGTGATTAACAGCTCTCACCTGCGCCGGAGGAGGGGGGTAGAGCAGGGCGCGTTGAGCACATGCCGGCCAGGTGGTGCCACGTGGGGCTGGCAGCGTGCCGGCGGTGGTCTTCCAGGCGGCGCAGCAGTGGCGGCAGGTCTTCCCGGGCAGTGGGGGTGAGCAGTTCCCAGGCGGTGGGGGTGAGCAGTCCGTCTCTCCGTGTGGCTGGCGGATTAAAGCCCATGGCTCCTCCTCCGCACCTCTCCCCCTGAGCGGCACAGCTCTCACCTGTGCTGGAGGAGGGGGGTGGAGCAGGGCACGCCAAGCACATGCTGGCCAGGTGGTGCCACGTGGGGCCGGCAGCGTTCCAGCGTTGGTCTTCCGGGCGGCGCGGTGACGGCGGCAGGTCTTCCCAGACGGTGGGGGTGAGCAGTTCCCAGGCGGTGGGGCTGAGCAGTCCGTCTCTCTATGTGGCTGGCGGGTTAAAGCCTGCAGCTTCTCCTCCTCCGCACCTTTCCCCCTGAGCGGCACAGCTCTCACCTGCCAGGGGGGTGGAGCAGGGCGCGCCGAGCACATGCCAGCCAGGTGGTGCCACGTGGTGCAGGTGGGCCGGCAGTGTCCCGGGTGTCGGGCACACACACATTCACTCTACAAGACGCACAGACATTTCCCCTTACTTTTGAGGGGGGAAAAAGTACGTCTTATAGAGCGAAAAATACAGTAGGTTTTATTTGGCGTAAAGCAGTATTTGAATCCCACATTAGAATGAACACAGCCTTCATTTAGACAATTGATGAAATAGTTTATAAACCCACTGATATGTCCAACTAACAAAACCTAGTATACTTGGTAAGACCAACTAATGAAAAGAAGCATAGGCTGTTAAAGAATCATATTTGTTACTCTGTACTTAACAGAGTACTGTTTGGTAACTCACAGTATGCAGCCATCACAACCCAAAAGGTACTGTAGTGTATTCTTAATTTCAAGACACTAATTTCTGTACTTTCATTGCTGTTAGTAGTCTTGTCCCAGCACATTATATAGATCTGTGCTTCAAAAGGTTTTTTACATGCGACTTATTAAATTGTAAAGTTAAATGTCATTTTAAAATGTATTTTTTGCAAATTGGGAAAATATTCCTTTAGGCGTTAAAACTTGCAGCTTCTTAAGAGTCCACAGTGACAGGTGAGACATCATTTGATACCAACATTGTAATGCATAATACCTGATACAGCAAAAAAAGACCCTATACAAATTGCTAAGACAGCACTGTAGTTCAAAAATAATTTTTTGCAAAATAGTTTCAAGCTCTCATCTAGCCAAGACAAATTGTTGGACTACAGCACTTTTTCTAATGTTGCAAACAATTGTCTAATTTTCTTTTAAAAAATGTGTGCATTAGGCAGTAGTGCACAGAAAATGAGTATCCTAATAAAATACTGAGAATACTTATAAAAATGAATTGTATTAGGGAAAATTGCCTGCAGGAATGCATATGTTAGGCAAAAATAAAATATAAGAAATGTGCATGAAAATACATTTGGAATTTTGTATGGAATATTTCTTAAGACATGACAAACTGATACAGAAATGTGATGAAACAAAACATTATTGTTACATGCCTTCAAGTCATCTCCAATGCGTGGCAAGCCAGTGGATGAACGTTCTCCAAATGGCATCTCCTCAAGAGCCCTGCTCAGCTTTTGCAAACTTAAAGTTGTGGCTTCTCTGATGGAATCAGTACATCTCATATTTGGCCTTCCTTTTCTTCTGTCTTCAACTTTCCCTAGCATGATTGTCTTCTCCAGTAATTCTTGCATTCTTATGATATGAACAAAGTACAATAGCCCCAGTTCTGTCATTTTTGCTTCCTGGGAAAGTGTTCCAGTTTCTTCATTGCTGCCCTTCTAAGTCTTTTTCTAATTTCTTGGTTGCAATCTTTGTTTGAATTGATGATTGAGCTAATGCATGCAAAATATTTCAGAATTTCAATTTCTTCATTGTTGGAATAGTGGAATTATTTTGTAGTTGTAGTTTTTGTTTTCTTAATGTGCAGCTGCAATCCTGCTTTTCCACTTTTTTCTTTCACTTTCTTTAAGAGCCAATCCAATTGATTGCTGCTTCATTGTCATTTCAATTCATTGTTCCAGTCACCTATGATAATCAGCATATCTTGTTTTGATGTGTTATCAATTTTCTCTTGGATGCTTACATAAAAAGTTTTTTATCTCTTCATCACCTGTTGTTGGAGCATGGACTTGAATAATGGGTGATAGGTTTTCTGAGAATTCTGATTGGTAATATTTAGTTGTATTTATTTATTTAAAGCATTTATATAGCATTTGATTAGCATAATTCTACACAATATTTCCATCATACCACTTAACTGCCTGTGCTACATCTTACCTCAGTATTAGAGGAGCCCTTTCACTTCTGTGTTATTTCTAGAGTAAAACACTTTGTATTTGTCTCATTGATAATGACCCATTTCAGTTCACTTTAGTTTGCCTACATATGAAGCAGAATAAAGAGAAAGTGAGAGCCTTGGGAGCATTGCACATTTGTAATAAAAGGACAAAATAGTTCAAAAGTGAAAATATCAAGATGTTGAATTTTAAAACTGGAAAATGTTGCATTTAATTTTCCATGCATATAGAATTTGCTATTCTTATTCACCTGGAGTATTAATCTCAGAGAAAGAATCTCCCATGTATCCATCTTTCCAACCTTGCATACCACCACCACCACCACCATGGCCTCCTCCTACACCAGGTTTGGGAAACTTTAGGCCATGGGTTAGATCCCAAATCCTCTTACAGACCTAGTCTGCCTCCCCAAGTTTTCCCAGGTGGCCACATTCCTTTCCCATATTCAACTCTTTTTCCCCAAATCACTGATCATTTGGTTGTTTTATGGATTTAGAGGCTCACAGAAGGTTATTCTCCTTTGAGTTAAACAGCATGATACTCATGCATCCATAACAGAACACAGCTGAGCACATCATAGACCATTTTATTCATTTATTACTAAACTTACATTCTGTGACCAATAGTCCAAAAAGGACTCTCTAGGCAGATTACAGAACAACAAAATCAAATCAAATATACCAATAAAGAACAATGAAAAAATAACAGTATACATAATATAACAACCAATATAAACCAACAAATAAACAAAACACATAATTCACAACAATATAAAGTTCACAAGAATATACAGCAACCTACAGCTGAGAGTTAGGCACTAAAACAATGTAAGTTGAAGTACTAAAACACAATAAAATTACTTCCATTTAAAATGTATACAAAATAAAATCAACTATTGAAATGCCTGAAAAATAATGGTTTTGCTTGCTGCCAAAAAGATTGTAATGAAGGTGCCAGGTGAACTGTTCTTGGGAGGCTATTCCAGAGGTGGAGTATAGCCACTTGGAAGCCCTCTTTTCTTTTTGCCGTTCTGATCTCTGAACCCAACCTTAAGGTCAGGTGAAGTTGGTATAGTATTGGGGTGATATGAGCACACAGACTTGGACTCAACAGCAGTTGTGCCACCCTATTTTGTACAGTTGAAGTTTCCAGATCGTCTTCAAGGTCAGGCCCACATAAAGTGTTTTACAATAGTTGAGAGGTTACCAAAGCTTAGGTGACTGTGACAAGGCTCTGTCCAGGTAGGGCCAAAGCTGCTAGTTTAACCATACCTGAAAGAAGGTGCTCCTGGCCACTGAGTCTGCCTGAGACTCAAGTGATAATTTCTGGTCCAGAAGCATTCCCAAGCTATGGACTCTATTCTACAGGAACAGTTCAGTCCCATCCAGGAGAGGTCGAAGCCTCTATGTAAGAGAGACAGACCATCCACAAACAGCACCTCCATCTTATCTAGATTTAGCCTCCTCTACTCATTTACTGGTCCTCCTCCAGTCCATTATTGAGCTCAGGCAGTGATTCAGAACGGAAACTGCCTCACCTGGGTTTGATGAGAATGAGATGTAAAGCTGGGCGTCATCAACATAGTGATGACACCTCAGCCCTCATCTCCAAATGACCTCTCACATTGGTTTCATGTCTATGTTAAACAGCATAGAGCCCTGAGGAACCCCATAATGTAAATGCCATGCAGTAGATCAGCTATCCCCCAGCACCACATTCTGGCAGTGCCCCCAACTCCCAACCCAGCCAACCTGTCCAGGAGAGCGCCATGAGAAATGGTGTTGAAAACCACTGAGGAGGTCCAGAAGAACCGACAGGTTTGCACTTCCCCTATCCTCTTCCAGAGAAGGTCATCCCATAGGGCAATCAAAGCGGTCTCCACCCTGGCCGAAAGCCCAATTGAATGAATCTAGATAATCCATTTCATCCAAGACTACCTGGGGCTGTTCAGCCACCACCAGTTCAAGCACTTTGCCTAAAAATGGGATGTTCGGAATAAGCCTATAGTTGGTTTTACATTGCATCACATTGACTCCAGTGGCATTTTCTCAGAAGTAAATCATTTTTCTTTAGGGAAAGTCACGTACACTTGCTTTAAGGAACTGCTTTTGAATGGAGATGCAGGGGATGCTAATACCACTGGCCTGAACCTGCAGGAGGTGGGAGAATGGCAGCAAGCAGCACCGTGGCCTCCCCCTCTTTTTGCCTTCTTCACAGGTTTGTTTTGTTGTTTTGTTTTGCAAGGGATTTGGATTAGCTGTCAATAATTTTGCTTTTCTAAAAGAAAGAAAAAAGAAAAGAAAAACTCATGTTCCTTTTCTGCTTTGCACTTGCACCTAGCTAATGGATGGGGAGAAAAACAACTTCCTTCTAAAAGGTTATTTCCCTGCACACATCCTGTTACTTTTCCCACAGTTGTATTTGTGTGTGACACCAGATCATGTTTTTTAAGTTACAGCAACAATTTAGAAGGATGATCAACTGATGAAATAAAATAATCCTTTCTCTTTGCAAGTTGTCTTTAGTTATTTTAACCTCTGTATTTTTAAAGGCACATGGATGTTTATTCTATACTTTACCTGAGTTTTCGGCACTCATAACACTTGGGCATCTAATAATAAAGCCCCTGGCAATTGTTGATAGCAGTGACAGACTGTAATTTTCATTGTTGGCTGTAATTTGAACATTCTGTGTGCTTATATTTCTTAGATCCCTAACCTTTTAAAATGTTTCAGAAGTGGACAAAGAAAACTACCTAGAGGAAAAATGCCCTTTTAACTGTTTCTTCTGTCATAAAACTTGACAAGAAGTTCCATTAAACTGACCCAAATTCATCCTGAAATTGACGTCAATTGACCCTACTTATTTGAGGAAATTTATTTATCTAATGGTTAGAAATAGAATATTTTGCTTTCACTTGGGTTACTAGGTAACATTTTTGTTCTTGTATGTGTGTATGCTCTTGAAGGATGTAATTTCTTGGCCTGTACTTGTGTTGACATCAATCACAGAGATCTACTGCCCTCTTTCTTCAGTGCTTATTCCACGCAGCCAATGGTAGGATGTAAAAGCTAAATCATTGCCTCCTGCATTTGAATGACATTTGGGGCTTACTTCAAACACTAAACAAATTAGCACTCTCCTTGAAGAAGCTTAATCAAGTTAATTGGTTTCTCAAATGGAAAAAATAGTAATGGATACAAGCAAACCAATAACTTCGCCAGAGTAGAAATATAGAATCTCTACTCATAAGAGTCTCATCTCAACCATTCACATTGTTTGGACAAAATGTTGCACTACACAAAGAAGCTTGGGTAAACCAGCTTGTACAGTCTCTCTTACTTTCCTCTGGTGAAGCCTTGAGGATGCAATCAGTAACATTTCTTGTTAAATTAACTACAGTTAGTTGTTATGTGCAAACTGGGTGGTAACATGGATGTGTGAGAGAAGTCATCTTTCATTTATTCAGGATCTACCTTTTCTTGAGGGCTTTCCCAGCCAGTATTGCCATAATCAACTCGTAATTATTTAATTTTATTTTGTGTTTGCTGCTCTATGGTATCCTTGATTAATTGTTAACCACTTCAGAATTTACTAGAAAGTGGTATATACATTTCTGTTATAAATACATAGATACATAAATAATGTGCTAATAGCAATGAAATATTCTGGAGATGGCATCACTCTATTTAGTTTGAACATGTACATTTGTCTCCTGGATTGATCATGGTGCCAGAGGTGGTTGTGAAATTTGATATTTGCAAAATCCAATGCAAACTGACCTTATTCACGCTTCTAAGGCTTATATTTGATTCAGAACATATTTGCCACCGGCTTTTAAACCTCTCATATATTCTAGCAAACTTCTCAGAATAAAATAATATGTAAATAAATGAAGAAAAAAGTGTTTAAAATGTATTTGAAAGTAAAATACATTTGAATTTGTGTCTTGAAAGAAAATACAGTTAGACAATGTGTTCAAGAGAAAATAGGTGTAGACTTGCCTAACTTAAATGCTAATTTTGCATGGATTAAAAAAAACAAAAACCCTTAAGGGAGGCCAAACCAGACTGTGGGTGAACCCATGTGAAAATGACACACATGGGGATTAGACTGATGCATCCATCCCTACTTGGAGGAAAATGAGAAACTGTGTGTTCAAGCAGACGCTAGTTGTCTGTGCCCCTCCATGCTATACCAATAAGCTGCCTCTCTTATTTCTAGAGTGGTTTTTCACTTAAATTCATAACTGATGAAGGAATGCATAATTACCTTTCATTTGTCAAGTTTACAAATAAAAAAGATGGACAGCCTTTCTGAAAGATGGATGGAAAGGTTAAGACATTTGATTTATTGGCATGCATGTCTGTGATAACAAAGTTGGGCTTGAACCAACTTGAAGAATTTGCTGTTTTAATATTATGTCTATGTTCCGCTATCTCAATATTGTAAGTTTCCTAAGCTCTCTTGCCCAATTATGGATTTTCCTTTTGCTTATCTGCAAGCAACATACTGAAGCCTTGGCCTGAGCTGGCAAGTTATTGGATTTTTCATTGTATGTGTTTTTATCTAAAAGCAGTGATGTTGTTCAACTATATTTTCTGATGGATAAAAACTGTTGGTACAATTGTGATTAATCTGTTAGTTTGTTCTTTAAAGGTTTACATTTCCCCTATACTTTTCTTTCGTTAGAATCCAGCTTAGAAGAATGTATTAATGGAAATCTTCTTAATTGTGTTTGAAGCAAGCAGTATTTGAAGAGAGGCCAAAGCAATTTCAAACAAGAAAGTTTATCACTGATATCTGCCCATGTGCTAAATAGGCATCCCTCAAGAGCTGCCATTTGAATCGTGGTGCACTCAAGATTACTAAGGTTCAGTCTAATAAGCTGGAACTTATTAGACCTGACTTCAGATAGATTAGAAAGAAAATGTTACATTTCTCCATGAATTCTTAGAACATTAAAAGGCAATTTCACTGGTTCATATCAGTGTTACACCCAGCCCTGCTTCCAGCTGGGATCAGTTGTAAGGCCAAGAGCAGTGTTTTCATTTCTTGTTGTCTTTGGGCAGCTCAAGGTTTTGAGATTATCTTGGCAAATACCAGATGAATGCAATCCTTCTGTGAGTGTTCTTTTTCAAATCAAGTTGCACTGTGGTGGCTGTCCATGTGTTGCATAAGATTGCTTGGTGTGTAAAAGAAAACAACCCTTTTCTAGTCTGCTGGAGCCTGTATTTGAGAACAGCAGATTTGTTGCCCCTTTCCTAACTAATTCTGGATGCAGTCTTGTGTGTTTGTTTGTGTTTGTTTATAACATGTATGGACTACTCCATATCTAAACAGATTCTGGAGCTCTTAGGAATAAAAGATAAAACGAATAAAACAAAATATTAAACTGTTATTTTTTAAAAAAAGGGTAGCTTGTTATTGGTAGGTTGTTCATTTTTTTGAGTTACAGTGTATAGGATTTTTTGATCGGAACTCTGATTGCCTTTGTGTTGGTAACAGTTTTGAGCTAGCATTATAAAAGGTATATAAGTTATTTTTTAAAAACTGATATTCAAAGAGTTGATTAAAGTTTTTGATTATGTGAACTATTAATAGCTCCATGTTAACAAACTACATATTAATTATGCAGCATTTAGATGACCCTTCTTCTTGCTTTTCTTTTTTACTTTAGAGCAGGCGTACAGAACCACTTTTGACCCAAAGGCCAAATTCCATTTCAGATAAACATTCCAGTGATGGGTAAGGGTAGAAAAAGAAGATGTGGAACAAACGTTACCTTCATTTCCCAAACCATCATATTTTAATTTTTAAATACTTACTGCCAGTGCTTTTTTTGTAAGAAAAAGGGTGCTGGAACTCATGAAATAATTTACCTTTCACATGTTGTCAATCACCGTACACACACCCACACACATCAGTGGTGTAACAAAACATAATGGTCGCCGCCCGCAGTAAGCTCTCAGCATGCGACCACATGACCAATCACAAGCTGAGCAGCGCCATCACAACCAGCACAGATGAAGTACGCATGCATCGGACTCGACACACAAGCAGCCCGCGTGCACCATTTCTAGACTTTAAAATAAGTATTTCTCTCTTTTGTAAAGCTAAAAACCCACAAATGTTCTAAGGCTGGAGAAATGGAGGCAGGCCAGGGAAAGGAGGCTGGAATTTCTGGGAATTCGAAGAGCTAAATTGGGACTGCCAAGGGGATAGATTTGATCCCTGGCTATGAAGTTTTTCACCTTTGCTGTAGTGTACATGTGGCCAAATTTGGATTGGCACCACAGTGCAGCAGTAGGACAGGATTAAATCTTATTCCCACTGTTTGCTTTATGGAATATGTCTCCACTGGCATCAACGGATTCCAAAAGAAAAATGCAGTGTGTCGTTTGGGCTTCATTTTATGCCCTTTGTGAGCCTTCCCATTTTTTCACTGTAAATGTGTAGTTAAAGATGACATATGCTTCTGATAATTTGCCCTAAGAAGCATTTGAGATACCTAATCTTAATCACTTGTCAACAAAAAGGAGTTTTACTATCATTTTTTGAAATCTGAGAGGCAATGGTAGTACCTTAATTAAAAAGTTGGAAACAGAATTGTGGAACAAGCCATTTCTGATTCTAAGCATTTTAAAAATCTTGTTAAATTATGATGTGCAATTATAGGATAAAGAAGACTGAAGAAAGAGATCTAAGAAAGATTCCCAGACTTGTGTGCTGAGATGTTTGGGGAGATTTAGAGTGTTGAGTGATCACGGCAGTGACCTCCGTGCTTGTTGCTGCCTCCCTGTTATTCCATCTCAGAGTGTCAATCAACAGTGACATAACTGAACCAAGGACTTTCAAGAACAATTTTCTTCAGTGAATTACTCTAGAACATGCTTAAGTCTTCTGCATTTTAACAAACAAAATTTGTTTCCATATTGTTTTCAAAGAAAGATGAAAGCCTCCAAAATAACTTCAGTGGAATTATATGCTCTGGCATCGTTTGAAGTTAATTTCCAGTCAAAGTGGTTGTACTTCCAAAGATGGCTGATCCTGCAAAGGATGTCTTGAATATTGCATTTAACCTGTTGCAGCATAAGCAGTATTTACTCAGATGATGTTGTACCCCAGTGTTTTCTCTTACTTTAAATATCACTTTGATAGCATTTTTGGCTGTGTCTCTCCTCCAAACATACTCTCTGGTGTATGTTCCTTGTTAATTGCATATCAAACTGATTTTGGCCTCCTGAGGTGGTTGTAAGTTAGGACTCTGCCTAAACAAGATGTCTCTATTTTGAAGATTTTCCCTCTTGCATTCCCATCCCATATGCTTCTAGTTGCAGGTGAGTTTTTTCCAGGGGGACACAGTGAAGGTAACAGAGAAAGGATACAGAAACAATGAATTGTGTCAGTAGCCATACACATTTCCACCTCAGAATCCAGCCATGCTTCATTTTATTTAGTGTAGTTAAGCTTCCTTGATAGCGTTTGTCTGGAGGGTTTTATTTTTGCCTTTGGGGATAGCTTATCTCAAATAGTTGGATGTAATTTTCAGACTGCCCTTAATGACTATAAATGAGATTTGCATATTTAATTTTTTATTCACCTTTCAATTTTTAATAAAAATTCTATTGCTTTCTCCTTCATTAATATATTATTATTAATCTATTCTTAATATATTGCCATAATTCTCTCTTCAGAGTGTGAGGCAAGACTAAAAATAGTATCCTAGATAGTTTTCCACCTGGGGTTTTAAGGTACAGAACAGACTAATATCTGTCCACTTTATAACTACATAAAATAATGCCAGCTTCTCTCCTATTCTCTCTCTCTCTCTCTCTCTCTCTCCTTCCTGTCTGTCTGTCTGTCTGTCTGTCTTTCTTTCTTTCTTTCTTTCTTTCTTTCTTTCTTTCTTTCTTTCTTTCATCTTGTGTGGTTGCAAATGTATACCTTTTTTGCTATTCCCTGCTGTGCCTTCTTTAGTCTTGAAAGGAGCATGGCTTGGTAATGGAATTTTGACCTATATCCTCTTTGTCCTGCACCTGGAAATTCAATCATTCTGCACAAAAATGTAATCTCTCATAGCAACAGGGTAATGAAATACGTATTTATGAAAAGAAAAACATGATCCTATAAGTAAACAGCTCTGAATGCAGAGTCCTACCGTAGTCAGAGTACAATCCCATTCATGTTTAAACAGGAAAAAGACTTGCAATGACCTCACATGCCCTACCAGCCTAGTTGAGGAAGGTATTGTAGGACTTTTCTCTGTCTAAGAATGCATGAGATTGCTCTCTAATTTGATCTTCTACAGATCTAGAGCAAGGCAAATAGTCTCATTTGCTTAGAATGTCTTGTGGGAAGTTGAGAATGTTATTGTTCTTGTTATCTTGATGTGGGTTTTGGGTAGAAATGGGCACTAGGCTTTTTCTTAGCCTTGCCTTGTTGCATGTACCACCAAAGTAAATCACTCTAGTAAGGGTTCTTAGGAAATTGCTAGAAGAAAGTGAGGCTGAGCTTCATTTGCTTCCACAGCAGATAAAGCTTCAGAGGAGGTCAGGCTGACAAGATGCACTGTGATGACTTACAGTCAAGATACCAGCAGATGCAGAATTCAAGAGCCCGTCATATTCCAGTCACTTTATATAGTGTTAATCTAGATGTCTCTGAGAAAACTATATGGGTGAGACCCAAAAATGCTTGAGGAGAAGATAGAGAAATTAAACATGCATAAAAAGAACCAGCTGTATATTCATATGAAATACCACCAATAAAAAAGAGAATATTTTCTCATTTGAAATATTGTCACTGAATCTGATGCCTGCTTTGTCAGAAATCCTAAAATTAAGGAGGCTGACAAAACCTTAATTGGCCACGTTTCCCAGCTCTAGATTCAGGTATGATGCATAGTGCGTCAGTGTTGAATTTGAGGATGCACAATTGCATAATCTAGTTTTAATCATCTCTGCAGGCCATGACTTCTCCCCCACTCCCCATTTTGATTTGCTTTTCTCGTCTCTGCTTATCACAATTATATTGTTTGGTTTATTCTAATGAATTTTGAAATACTCATATGCGATATAAGACCTAGAACATCTGCTACGTAATTGTGAAGCATCAGGCACATTGTTCTCATTTGAGAGGGGAAATAATTTGCATCTCTTGGGACCTATTTCAGTAGCATATGTCAGGTCAGAGGGGTGTGTGTATGTGTGTGTGTGTGTGTGTGCATGCAGTGTGAAGAGTGAAGAAATGTAATTACCAAAAACTTATCAGTTCAACAAATACCTTTACAGAGACAATGTAGAATAACTTCCAATGTTACTATTGTAGGATACGATTTAATGTGTCACTATACAGAAGAATAGTTTTCTGCCGTACTTAAAAACTGCATTTGCAAGTTGTATCAGTTCAGTAACACTCCATTTCACACGGACAATGATTCTCAGACTTCTACTTCCCCTCCACTGATAAAACAAACACACAAACCATAAACACCACCTACTGGGAGAAAGTAACATCTAGACTTGAATATCCATGAATATAGGTTAATCAGGTCTGAGAAACATCAGTCTCGCTTCTAAACTTGACAGACCTTCCTTTTCCTCCACTACGCACTCAAGTCCAGAAATCTCTTCAAATATACATGCCTGCCTCCTGCCATTGTACCCTGAGCTACTTGACTCTGCAACTGACTCTTCTTGTCCTGTTCAAGTGGGGTGCAATGGTAACCACTTATTTTCAGTGGATGGGAAGGATCCTACAAAGGACTTGTAGGATCCAGCACAGAACAAGTTACAGTGTACTGTGAAGAGTCATTTGACACAGGGCCATGTTTATATATTGGAGGCAACTCTTCATCCAGGGGCTTCCCTGCCTCCTTGTTGCTGCGATGGAAGCCTGCTGCCCTGGGCAGATGGAAATAGAGTCTGGTGAGCACTGACTGTGACAATTTAGCAAAGGACCTTCAGCTGTATGAAGCAGCTATTAGTACTTTGATCATATCAGTGGCAGAACGTGAGTGGGCATTCAGTACTAAGAATATTATCATCTCTCCAGTAAGAAGCCTCATATTACTAAAAAGACTATCCTGTGAATTTTTTATCAGCTTGGTGCTTCTTGTTACAAGTTTTAGCCCAGGCAATCATGCCATATGATGATTGTGCTTCTTGTCTGTACCTTGTAACTGAGGAAGTACACCGATTTAGACTATCTGGACATATTTTTGAAGGCATGTCAAGCCTGATGTTAGACCACATCATTCATTTGACTTCATTTAGGCAGAATGAATCCTTTCAGCCCTGAGGATTGGCTTGGAGGCCACATGAACATGCACACAAAGGCTGGGTTTGCATGTGACAGCAGCCCATCATGGTAAATCACAAGAGCTGGTTGTCCGAAAGTGCCAGGCACCCACAATGAGCTTCCTTCCCTGAGGAGACACTGCTCTTGAATGAGGATCTTTTTGTTGGGGGGAGGGGGCACAGTTAGAAGCTGAAGCTTATTTTCATGTAGGAGCAGGGGGAAACAATCAGTCAGTCAGCTCTTACCCTAAAGAAGCTGTCTGGCAAGAAGCTAGGACTCCTGTGACAGTTGCACCAGCCTTTGGATAACTGCTTGGCAAGAGATGAAACAGCTGCCCCACCAAGCAGCTCACCTGCTCTGTGGCTTCAACCACAGTGGGTTATCTGGCCTGAGTTCAGATGATGCAACAGGGATTCTAGGAAGAAACCCTAGAACAGACACAATTTTGCCTTTTCTTTCTTTAAGTATATTAAAACTGTCAGTTGCCTTACAAAAATGAGAGCTGGGCCCCGAGTCCATTTGCTAAGGGAAATAGGAAATGGGGCAGCTGTCAAACAGATGAAAAATGTGCCTCTCCTTGGGCAGTTGAGGTGGGTTATAACATGTCCCAAATGCACCAGCATGACAAAAGCCTGTTGGTAGCGGGAAAAAGTTCTTTTTTGGTCAGTGCCTGTAGCAATACGGCAGTAGGGATGGTGAAAGGACCACAAGCTGATCTGAGTCTAGTGTAAGTGAATTAAAACCATCTCCCTTTCCCCTCCTCCCTTACTTAGAGCATTGTCCACACTAAGGATGGAACAAACCCTGCCAGAATCCTTTCTGCCGAGCATTCAGAGACTTCCTCTTGTGCTCAGCCTGGTCTTCCAAAGAAAGCTAAGCCAAGCCAAGAGGAAGGCTGCAAACATTCACCAAGCCCCAGTTATACAATTGGCAGACCTGCACATCAGCAGCAGCAGCAGCAGCCCAAAAGAGAGATGCTGCTTGCACAGTGGATAGGAGGAGCTGCTTTCCTGGCAGGTGAGTGGTTGTAGGTCACCTGCCAAGAAAGCAGCTTCCCTAACCAGTAACAGTGTCAGAGTAGCCACTGCAATGGCGGCCATTCTTTGCACTGCAGACGGTCAGTCTAGGGGCACTTGATCATGAGCTGATCCCCAGGAAATACGCCCTCCCTCCAATCACCTTTTAGATGGCCATCTGGCATGTGAGTGGGCAGTGCTTCCCAGCATGTGGGGCTTCATTCCTAGTGAGTGCCCATGAACACTGGGTGCATCCACAAGGAACTTGGATTCTGGGCTTCCACAAAGGGGACCAGAGTCCGGGCAGCCAAGGCCAAGGAATCTGACAGATTCCCAGTCCTGGATAGATCCCTCACACATCCCTAGTACACACACGCCTTTGCCACTGCTGCCTCTTGGAACAGAGAGGCTTTCTCAGAATCCTTTGTACAGGCTGAACATCTACTGGGAAGTTCCTAGAAGAGAATTCAAGACTTACTGGAAAAAGACAATAATGCTTAGGAAAGTCAAAGGCAGAAGAAGAAAACCACCTGGGAGATGGATTTATTTCATAAAGGAAACCACAGCCTTGAGCTTATAAGAGCTGCCCAGGGCTGTGAAAGACAGGACGTTTTGGAGAGCATTCTTTCATGGGGTTGCCTTAAGCTGGAGAGTTGATGGCATGCAAAAGTAACAACTAATATGAACTGTTAAGGGGTTTGAGCTATTAGATGTTTGCTTCCTTCATTATTTATTATAGATGTGTTTCTCCTAATTTTGTACACATGAAATGAAATAAACGTACTTTACCATCATCCACAATATTGCTCATATAACTAAATATACATACTAAATTCCAATATGTCTTATATTCTATTTTTTTAAAATCCTTCACTGGTACATGAAAAATAGTACAGAAGTGGTGTCAAAATGTTTACATAAGTACAATTTGCTTTTCATAGTTAAAAGGATAGTTAAAACTACCCTTTTACTTAGGTCACAGACTAATTAAATTCTGAATTTCTTCACTGACATCTTTCCATTCCTATTAAGGCTAGTACAGAGAGAAGTTTATTGCCATATTGCTGCACCCGGCACCATCCTACACACAAGCTTATACAGGCATTGCCATTTTCTCCAGAAAAGTGTCACTCTTTTGGTCTCACTTGGCCAAAAATCTCTCCTCAGATCCTTGCCTTTGTGGAAGAGGCTGAAAAAATGTCACCCCATCCTGTGTAAGATAAAAAGAAGAGCTTGAGCTTGCAGAAAGAAGAGCTCCTTTTCTGGAGAGAAAAATTACTGGCCCCAATACAACATTTCAACAAAGAAGCAAGTAAAAAAAATCTAGCAAGAGATCATTAAAAAAAATACCCTGTCACTTCTCAGAGAGCATGTATTGTAATGCAGATTATATTGATTTTCTGCAGAGTCATATGTGAAAGGTTCTTCCAAGAGAGTCTTGGTACTGAATATTTTCCCATTAATACAATGAAGAGCAGCAGGATAGCTGATGTGGTGCTTCTCCTATTCAAAAGCTGTGATCAGAAGGTTAATAGGGAAAGGTTTCTGAACCTCATTTTGAAGATTTAATGCATTATTGCATGCACACTTACCAGACTGTTAAAAAGAAAAGATTTGGGCAGCTCTGTGTTGAATGTTTTGGCTAGAAGTATGGAATATTTACTGCCTTTTTGATTTTTTGCAGATTATGTGCCTCTGTTTGAGATAGGGTTTGCATGCTCCTGCCTTTGTTTGAGATGTACCTCGAGACAGAGTGGTAGCTCCCTGGTTGATTTCTACTAGTGGATTGCGAAGGGCCTCTGACTCACACTGTTGGGCAAAAGTATATAGTCTGGACTCCTCTGGCATTTGGGGTGGTTGGGAATAGCTCTAAAGATGAGATTAATCTTCAGGTACAGGGATTCCAGAATATTTTAGTGAAGGTTAGGCTCACTTTTAAAAACGAGGTGCCTGAGGCATTATTTAAAACAAAAAACTTGCCACTTCAAGTAGCAGTTAGGTTTCCTTCAACAGGCCTTCTAATAAGGGACAGAATATCTGGAAGGAACACTATGGCCCTTTGTATAATCCTCTATATCAATTTTTGGTTTTGTCAGAAAATTTAAGCTGAGCACTCTATGAAAAGCATTTGCTGTCCTGAAAATGAAATGAAAAGCATTTTTACTACATAGCCTCTAGACGGCACTGCGATATAATGAAATAGTATAAATGCACATGTGCGAAAAGCATTTCCTTTTTGCTTCATCAAATAATACCACATTTTTTCTAACTTTAGAAGGAGTCGCTGATCTCAGAGTATCAATACTCTATTTTTCTCCTCCTTTTAAACAAAATCTGGCAGTAACTTTCTAACTATAAGCTTTGTTAAATTATGTACACAAATTGACTTGCTTAATGAAACATATTTGTTATTTGCAGAGACCAGTAACAAAAGCAACTGGCATTGCTGGAATATTCGCTATTGAGGAAGTGTGACCTGTTGGTAAGAAGTTAATTCCACACTGAATTCCACCTCAAACACAGACTACCCACACATGCCTCTCAGACACATCTCGCTTCAACTGTGTCCTGATGCCACACCATAGCAGTAGTGATGGCTGGCCTGCCCTCTTTCTGATCAGATATCCCATTTGCAGATGCCAACCCCACCTTGGTGTCAGGAGACAGTTTCTTCCCTATCAAGCCCTTTCCTTTTCCCTTCCCAGAAGATCAAGATGAGAGGCCTCTTTGATGTTAGGATAACATAAAAGGTCAGCAGGACAGCCAGGACTGGCTTTGTGATATTAAGAGGACAGTGTAAAGGTGGTTAGTGAGAGAAGTTAAGGAACCAGTTTCTAAGTGACTACATTCTGTTCATGCTCGGAGTGAATTCCAAATTGGAAATACCCTTTTCTTACCTCATCAGAGTTAGTTCTACCCTCAAGGAGTTCCCTGCTGTTTGTGGGCCATATAACCAGGATACCAGACATGGCTTAATTGGCTAATTCTGTTTATATGGCATCAGACAAAGGGAACTTTTCAGGTTACATCCTTCCCCATCTCAGCCTCCCTATCCCACAGTGTCTGTTCCAAATCAGAGGTGGTCTGGTCATCCCCAGCCACTTTGGCCTATCTCAAAGCTCACCAGCTCTGGTATTTCAGCTAGGAATTCTGACCCTGCCTCTTCTTCCTGTTCAGATTCAGAGTCGGAGGTATCTTGGAATCCTGGAGTTTTGGAATGTTATTGAGGGAAGCAGTCAAAATCTCTTCACACTTCCTAGGAATCGTCTTTTTCAGGAAAAATGGGCTGAATCCCTTTACATCATTACTATGAAGCATTCTCAGGTACATTCTTCTCTGAGTGGGGAGAGGCAGACATATTTTTCCCTATGAAACATTCTCTATTCAATTTAGAATGGAAGTTCCTAGGAAGCTGAAAGCAGCCTAGCCAATGTTTTAAATGATAGTGAAGCTTTCCCACCCCCACTGTTTACTACCCCACTTCTTCAGTTGGATACCTGAAAGTCCTTAATATTCTCTCTCACATTCTTTTTCAGTGAAAGAGGGACATGATTTTCCCCTGGCCTTAATAATCTAAGAATTAGAAGTAAAAATGGGAGTTTGTTTTAAGCTGGCAGGACTGGCATTTTGCTAATTGCTGGTCTTTCAGCCTTACTAGCCTCACTTCCAAAATAGAAGTATTCTTTTAATAGCTATTCATGCTCTGGTAATCTTCCATTTGGTTTATTTCAATTTGCTATATATGAAGCTGCCTTTGAAAACAGTATTGATATTTCAGCTAGTCCAAACTAGATAGTTGACTGGGAATCTCCAGTGCAAACACACTATGAAGGTATTTTGCTTTCTCAGCTGAAGGTCATATATCCCTTTTTACAAACACCATTTTTTGTATGAGTGCATCCCATTTCAAGGGCTGTACTATCCAATTCTTGTTTACATATAAGGACAAACAAGAACTATGGCCTGTTACAGGTAGGAACACAGGTCTGCTGGTCACAATTTTTGATACAATGGTGAGATGTCCTATATTTCTATTAAAATAACTATATAAATTACCATATGAAGATTGTATGGGAATCACTCCCACTTTTGTGTACCCACACTAGCTCCCAGCTTTTTTCCAGCTTTGGCTTTAACTCTTAAAAACCTGCAGATTATTTGGAAAATCATCTTGTCTTGTTTCATCTATCTGGACTCTAAAGTCATTTTTTGAGGCTTTGCACACAGTGAGTTGAGGAGTGCATCTAGATGTGAGTGGCATCACATTTGGAATGCCCTCTCAGACATTAATGCTTGCCTGGCATTTAATGGACTTTTTGGTGGAAATTGAACAGGTGTAAACTGTTCTTATTAAGCAGTGTAGTACTGTTTAGCAACATAGTGCTTCTCTGACCTTTTGATTTTAGACTGTGCTGCTGTTCATTTTGTCCTATTTTTATCCATTGCTTTCATTGCCATTATTTTGTTACTTTGTGTTTTATGTTTTTGACTTAGACACTGCTCAGAAAACTTTAAAAATGTAATAAATAAATAAAAATTGGTTGCCATTGACCAGGTATAGCCAGTTTTATAAAATCCTTGATCTGTAGTAAGTCAGATTTAGGTTTGTACTTGTCTACCCAGGTCATTCTGGTGTATGGTTTATGGGGGCTACAGTTGGCTATTTTCTTCCCACTATCTCTTTTTACCTTCTTCTCTCCTCCATTCATATACTGAAAGAACAACCCAATATCAGTTATCTTCCAGTTTACTAGGGAATTTGTGCATGCTTGTTTGGAGGTGGTCAGTGTTTTCCACAGATCATTCAGCATATCAAACAAAGGCTAAAGCAGGCTGGCCAGACCATGTCTTTTGCACAGCTTAACATTACTTTGAGAGAATGGTGGACAGAAGGGGGAACAGAGGCAGGAGCAGGCACAACAAAGAAGGAGGGGTCATAAAATAGGTGAGGAACCTCATTAGGAAGAAGACGGGTCCTCTTCTTTGTGTACTCCTATTCTGGTTCATTGAGGCGAGAGAATATGAAGAAGGAGTCCAAAGCAGGAGGTGGAGGAAGAAAGGAAAGCAGAAATGTTACTGGCAGCAGCCCATTTTGGTGGTATTTAGCTTACATGGATAGTTTCCTTTCCTACAAGATAGATGAAAGAAGTAACTTGTACTTCTGCAGTCTCCTTGTGGAGCTAAGTCCATCTTTCCTTCCAGTCTGGCCATTTGGAGAATCTGTTGAATTTGAAGCATTCTGGGGCTTAAAAATGTGCCATGACAAGCCAATTCACACATTTGTGTGCCAGCTATCAGGAAAAGAATTTTTAAAATTTCTTTTTAAAGTAAGCTTCTAATAATTATGTTCAGGAGAATGATGGTAAAGAAGTTCAGTAGCACATTTACAGGAAATTGAGACCTTGAACAAATATGCATTCTACTTGCTTACTTTTGTACTTCAGCTTACCCAGCAACACTCTTTTGAATTTACTGCAGTCTGTTGTGCAATGTTGAAAAAAAGTTAAAATCCAAATGCTACAATTAAACTGGAGCAAAGTAGAACAAATGTAGGCACAGTGAATAATCTATTCAGAATGCCTCTGGGTTTCCTTGATACAAACTAGTTCTAGTTAGAGTGGGGGAAACTGATAATACTTCGGAGACTAACAATTTAAGTCTGTCAGTTGATGAAGTGCTAGTGCATCTTTATTGCATTTCTGATTAGAAATAGGCAGTCTCCGAGGCTTGCTTTGAATTCACTCAACAATTATTTGTTTTTTCCTGAAAGACAAAGGGAAAAAAACCCTATTTTTTTCCAGGCCAACCTGAAGACCTCAGAGAAATTATAACTCTCATCCCCAGAAGCACCAACTATCAGCCCTTTGAAAGACATTATTTTCTTCCATTCCCATTTAATAATTTGTATGGTGTAAAGTGCAGCAGAAGTGTGCTGGGTGGGGTGAGGAGGTTTTTCTTTCCATCTTGTCATCCTGGCAAACCGTAACTCAGTGTGTCTGAGCTTCTGAAAAAGAGGGAAGGAAAGGGGAATAAAATATTTGCTCCTGACAACACAAGCCACTACTTGTGCCACAGTACCGATCAAATGAGAAGGAGTTTGTTTCAGGGGGCATGAGGAGAAACTGTTAGATCCAAGCTGGAGGAGAATTCGGGAGCTTTGCACGGTCACCTTTCCACCTTCTGAAGTTTTTCTGAACCTTGTTTAGGTGAATGTTGCTGCTATCTTTAGCCGCAATGCTTTAAACTGCATGAACGAAATCCAGGCAGTGTGGGAATGTCCACGTCTGAAGGGAGCAAAATAGAAGCTAATCAAATTTCATAAGTTTTTCCCCCAAAAAAGATGGCTAAGAGGATACTTTGTTGGAAAATCCTTACTTTAAAAAAAAATTGTTTTATTATCCATGTGCACATTTACTTACTTTAGATATCTTTATCTAGTGTTGTAAGCCGCCCCGAGGCTTCGGCGAATGGGGCGGCATAAAAATGTTTTAATAAATAAATAAATAAATAAATAAATAAATAAATAAATAAATATCTTACGGCTACCACTATCCCACTGTCTAAATTTACTTACTGGTGCTGTTTATAATATCTTGCAGTTTTACGTATCAGCAGCTTCCACCCAGAAATGAAGTTGAATCACGTTAAACTACAGCAGAGCTTTGTGTAGTTCAGGGGTCCCCAATTTTATTGGACTCATGGGCACATTTAGGAATTTGGGAAACTGTTCTGGGCAGTGCAACAAGATATGCCACATAAAGACTGTCTTGGGGCTTTGGCTTGACAACAAACAGGTAATTCACCAAAGGAACTGAGCACAAAGAGAGGAAACTTCTGAATGCCAAAGTCGTCTACATATTTGGCCAAACAGAATAATAAAAAATACCCATTTCACAGAAGGCAAGTTAGTGGGGCTGAGAGACAATTCATCTCTAATCAGTGACTGATCCATCTCCCCCACCCCTGGCCACTTGCCATTCACATCGCTTCCTGCTTTCATCTAGGAACACGCATCCTTTCCTTTCATAGGTAACATGGTACTCAGTGGAATTCATTTCCAAGCAGTGCTACATAGGCTGGCACAAGACTTGTGACTTTGTGAGGTTTTATTGCAGGAGGATGGAGGATTCCTAAATGAACCATTATAAGGTCATTCTCCTCTCCACACCTTTCAGCTTGAAATGGCAACTAACCCCCTTCAAGCAGTCTGGGTTCAGCTGACCACTTTTTAAGAATGAGTAGGAATTTATTCGACTGTACCTCATAATCAAAATGCTGTCTGCTTCCCACTGTTTCATTTAGGGGGCATGAGTACTGGTGTTAGGTTATTTTGATGAATTTGTGTTACATCCGGCATACAGTGCAAGCAGAGAGGAATTAGGATGTCCTGGTAAACTACTGGAGTCACCTATACGGTCTCTCCTGTCTGTCTCTTGTTGCTAACAACATGAAGGGTATGGAAACTGAATGGTCCTCATGGCCTTTCTCTTCCAATGGCTGTTCATTGGAACAGTGAAGGGGCAGGTAACTCCAGCTCAGGTTATCTTTACAGTGGAGCTCATATCGTCTTGGATCAAGCAGGTAATATAAGCTTGAATCAGTATGTTTGTTGATCCCCAGCTTGAAGTTAGCTTGGTGTTACCCACGTAAGACCAGACTTTGTACTGCTGTCTCTGTTTGGTTAGGTGCACAGTTGCTTGAAGTTTCAGGTTTCTCATTGCAGCAGCTTAATCTGGTTTGCCAGTAAAGATGTGACCCTTTAAACATAAATAATGGTTAGGTTCAGACAATAAGACAAGATATCCCCCTCCCTTTACCATTGTTGGTCTGTTGTGTTGTCTGAGCCCATTGCAGCGTATCATCATGGTAGGTTTGATGTTTAGAAATCAGTATAAGAAATCATGGTTTGTTCTACCACCATGTACCACCATGGCTTGTCCCGTTGTTTGAACCCAGGATCATGGTTTCCATGGTTCTGGTATCCAACTCCAGAAAGAGTTGCCTGCTTGCAAGTTTTCTTAGTATGTTCTCAGAGTTGAGGTAGGTGATAAACTACAAGAAAGCTTCTTCAGTGGTGGCAAGCCAGTATGAAGTGCTGTTTGAGGATGAGGATGCTATGTCCATTGTGAGGGTTATCTTTTCAGTGCAAGTTTCAGTGGTTTTCATTTTCTTGGGGTCTTTAATATGCTTGTTCTCTCTTACAGGATTCTGTTCTGCTTTTATACATGACTTCTTTTTAGTGTGTATTTTAGAGTAGTTTTGTGCATGTGTCTCCGTCCCATTTCCCCTGTCTTCCAATTTGTTCTGTTAAGTGTTCATTGGCTCTTACTTTCTTGCACCAACTTTTTATTCCTCTGTTGCTGCAACTGATATGTGGCTTCTAGCTTAAGCCAATTTGCATCACTTTTAAATTTAGTACCAGACTTTAGTTTTAATGAGCTCAGTTGTGTCTTGGAATGGTAATGCAAATAGCAGACTGTGCAATTTCTAGAGATGTCTTGAGGCATGAGAGGGAGAGTTTTAACTGTCACTTTGAACTGCTTCATTTTTATGTAATGGGCCTGCTATAAAAGAGGTAACAAATACAACAATTGGTATATTCAGAAGGGATTATCCGTTTCATATGCAGTCTTTGTGGGATTCAGAAAACAGCTGTCAGACAAAATAAAAATACATGAATTTTTTGACTCATCTCTTTAATTGATTTTAATCTATCTGCATCCAGCTATAAAAAATTCCTTGTTGATGATATGGCAAATAGTGTGAATGCAATTAGTTAGCAATTCAGTGAGCCTTCCAGGAAAGAACTCTCAAATAGCTAAAAAACCAGAAAACAAAAACCCAGCTATTGTGACTTCAGTCTAGAGAAACGAAGTGCTTCTAGGCCTCACAGTGATGTTCATTAAGCACTTGTTCTGTTCTTTGTTCCCGATTTCTCAGTTTAGTTTTCTAGATTGCTTTTTTGTATGTATACATTGAGTCATCTCTAAACCTTACACTGTTAGTAATTCAGCTTAAGAGGTAAAATCCCATATCACATGAATGGAAATCTACTGGTTCAACAGGATTTCCTCTTTTCCCCAACTACCACATATCTTGTGCACTGGTGCTGATCCACTGGTGCTGATTTAGTGGAATACTTGGGGTTGTGGGGAGAAAGGAAAAACCTCCCCTCTCCTACAGATAGGAAAACTGGATTACTTTTGTTTCCCCTATGTTTTAAAATCTCAAGTTCTTCCTCTTTCATGTATGAGGGCATTTATGAATGTTGGGAAATTCTTATGCAAAAAATGGTCTGAAGCAAAATTTTCACACAGATTCAACAGGCACAGCTATACCTGGCCTAGGGAAAGGCACAACATATCTGTTTATACAGCTGTTAAAGGTAAGAATCCTGCAGGAAAAAAAAGCCTGGCAAAGTTAAATCAGTGCTATAAACATGGCTGAATAACCAGGGATCCAGACTTAGACTTCAAGTGCAAAGTAACTGACCTGGACATGGATAGACAAATCTGCCTATATTTCCTTTCTCCAGATTTGATTGTTTTAAATCTCAGGTTCTTTTTAAGGTTTTGTGAATGTTGGTATCAAACTGGAGAAAAATTCTCTCCAGGTCCTCTCCTCTTTCCATTCTGCTGATGGAAACAGTTCTGTCATGTATACGTAGTCTGAAGTTAGGAAACATGCCCCATCAATTATTATAATATATGAGGGATATTAATTAGGTGTTACCACCAGGTGACTTCATCAAAGACTTTGAAACAATAGTTAGCTAGAACCAGCAGAGTCCATGGAGCCAGGATTTCTCACCTCTTGACAGCTGGGGATGCCAGGTGTGACACCAAGAACATGATACAGCAAATTACTGCTGTATTTGTCCTATGGGCCACATTGCTTTCTGGTTCCTACATTCCGCTAACCAAGCTCTACAAGAAAGTTTGAATTTTGAGCAGAATACAAAATAAAAGCCCATCTCAAATTATTGGATCTAGTGACAGCACTTTTTTCTGCAGTGCTTAAGTTTATTTTAGCTCCGTTTCTGTAATGTCATGATACAAAACAGTCTGAGCCGTTCTTTCTGAGTAGAATGTTCTATGATGAGTATAAATTTTGCTAAGTACTCATGCTGCTTCTCCAGGCATCTGTGGTCCCTTAGCCTCAAACTCATTTAAGGACAAAGGAGAAAGGAATGGTATACTTCATTATCCAGTGCTGAACCACTAAGGATTGTGAGGGTGTGTGTTGTCTCTTCCTTGGTTCACTGCTTCAAGTGCTTTGCAGGAAGAAATTATTTCTTGTTTCTACTCCATTTAAAAAGATAGATGTTTGGAACCACTTGAACAGGCTCTGAATCCTCTAATCTAGTGAAGCCTATATAAAAGAATAGCCGGTTTAAGGAGACATTTGTGGAAAAAGAAGACTTTACTAAGCTTTATATTTCTGCCCACTCAAATGACACCACATGGAAATCAGTATGGCATACTTTGAATCAATTTTGTAAGGGTTTGGAATGTAGATGTTACCAGATGTCAACAAACATCAAGAAGTAGTGATGTGCAATGAAATGTTGCTACTTTTGATTAATCAGAACAGGGTCTCATGTGTATAAAATGTTTGAATAGTCCCTTAGATGTTGGTTCATTGTCTTTTATTGTTAAATGCAAGACTACATGTAGGGTTTTTTTTAATGAAAATTATGCATTTCCTAAAGTGGAGTAATAAAATAGTTGCTTCCATCTTCCTTTTTTTTTTTTTTCTCATTACTGTTTCCCATCAGCTGCTTGTGCTTAGTTGGTCGGGGCATGAATTGTGCTGGAGCATGCAATTAAACTTTTTGCATGCTGCACCTGACATATGAAAATGTTTGTGTTGTTATACACAGTAAGCTGATTTCTGTGCATCAAGCACTTCTTGCAGCCTGCTTGCCATAGGGAAAAGTCTGAAGTCTTGACCTCAAAAGTTTCTGACATAATTCTGTCTTCTTATGTTTTAATTTTTATCTGGTAATTAATTACTTGTGTAAAGCAGCAGGTGACAGAAAATAGATGTCTAGATATTTAGACCTGTATCAGGTCATAACATTCCTGACAATTAGCCATGTTGGTATGCACGTCTGGGAGTTAAATTCCAAAGCATCTGGAAATCTACCTTCTGCCCTCCCTTGCAGTAAAGTATGGCTGTCTGTGAGTGTACTGAAGACAACTATTCTTTTTGTAGTTATATAAGGGAGCATCCTATGTTGTCTACATGCTGGCTGGACCTAGTACTGCTTGTAGTGTGGATCTAGCCCCTTGTAAAGAAACCGTAATTGAGCAGAAAAGCTGGTTTCTGAAACAGGGCAGGTCCATTGGAGCTCATTTACAGAATTCCTTTAAGAAGCTCTAATTCCCAGTTGAACGAGTGGAGGGTTCTGCCGACACAACAGAAGGAGTGGGGGTGCTGTAGCAGTTCCGCCCATAGTGAGTCTCTTGCTAAACAGATGCCCTTGTGACTGTTTGTAAGGCTACACTAATTTCTAAAAAACAAAACAACACTTGAGTCAGAAAAAGGCATCCAGCCAGAGAGCATGGCCCTGCTTTTAGCTCAGGAATACTGCATCACAATTTTATGGCAAAAGACAAAAATTGTTATTTTTGAAAACTCATTTTAAAAAACAAAACTTTGTTCCAGTGACGAAAACCTTATGTCACAGGAGGGCTTGTATTTTGCAATGCCAGAACACTAGATTAATTTCCAGAAGATAGATTAACATGGAACAAATTCGTACTGGCCTGCCAATAACTAATCTGGCATTAGACTTTTATTAAATAGGATCTTTGAGAATCAGAGAAGACAAACAGGGTCATACTCTGGTGTTTTATTTAAAAGTTAAATCTCTATTTGCACAAATACATTTATTGATTTTTAAAAGTGACGGTGCTTTCTCATTTCTCAGAACATGCATTCGTGATTCTACAATACCTCCCAGGACCTTTGCAGCTGTTGTTGGGTCAGCCATACTTTTCCAATACTTTTATCATATTCTGCAGGGAAAAGAAAGAAAAGGGGTGGGGGAAGCAGCTGAAGAGCATGGCATTGAGTGACATTTCCAAATCTGAACATCTGGGAAGTTCAATGTGACACTGACAACAAAGCTGACAATAAAGTTGATTGTTTTATAGCTTCTGCATATAGCCTTGCCTTGCACAGTTATTGGTGGGTTTCCCCTCCCCTTTTCTGTTTTATTTTTGAATATAAAACAATACCATGTTCATTTTCAGGCTGTACATTGAGGATTGTGTGGATGAAAAAGCAAGGAAGTTAAAAGATGTCTCTGGGTGGTGGATCCAACAATGTTTTGTACTGAAGAGGAAAGTCAGCTGCAACATTTTAGTGTCAAGGAAATTGGAAACATTATGTAATCAGATACCTGCTCTTTGCATAAAATGTAACTAAAACAGCAAACACTCTATTCCTATTATTGCTTTTATATATTGAGATTTTGAACAGGATGAAAAAGAGAAAAACAAGAGCATTTTTCTGTATAAATTTGCAGTTTGGATGTGAATATGACTGACTTAATGAAATTCAGAACAAGAGGCAAATTCTGCAATGGGAAAAATGTTTTATATAAGGTGGAAGCCTGGCCACAGTGTTCTATACCGTAGAAACCTTGGTTTTGGACTACTGTAATGAATTCTCTGTTGGGCTATCCTTGAATACAGCCCTGATTTTCAGCTGGTACAGGGTGCTGCACTCTTCGAAGCTGGAGTCAGCTCACACTTATTCTCTATTGTCCCCCTCTTCGAACCATGTTTCAAAGTACAAATGTTAATTTATAAAGCCCTAAATAGTTCAACATCCAAGTACTTATTGGACTGCTATTCCTGGTATGCAGCAGCCTGGTCCTTTAGATCTTTAGAGAAGTGCCCAGGGTAGAGGTAGTCTTGGTTATAGCTCCTTCCATTTTAGTAGCTCCTCAGTTATACCAGGGAGTGGAGTAGCTTCTATTGCTCAAGACAGGATACTGAGTTGTAGGAGTGTACGACTAACTCAGTGGTCCTCCACATTTTATTATTTAACAGTGAATCTAAAATTTCAGCTGGATCACCAGCACTCTCCACTGGAAAATCCTCAAAAGCATTCAGAAATCCTTGGGGTTCCATCCCCTCCCAGGGCAAATCACCCAAAGCTCCCCCAGTCATACTCCTGTAGAAGGGAAGTAATGCTGTGAGTTCAGCTCTCACAATGAAATGGTCTGACTGGCACAATGCCACTCACCTTCCTATTTTCAGATCACAGCTTGAAACAAAATGCAACTGAAGGCTAAAATGTGCCTTGTTACTCAGATCTCTGGGTCCTTTTCATAAAACCTTCATGTCTTCTGTTTGTTGATCTGTCTTTGGTATGTTTTATCTCAGTGTTGGTTGGATATGATGAAAGTTTAGATTTTACTGCATTTGGGTTTTAATTTCTTTGGTTTCCTTTATTCCGTATTTGTAAATTGCTCTGTGATTTCTTGTGAAGAGGAACTATAAGTTAAAAAACCAGTAAGAACACCTTTGAATAAAAGGCAGAACTTTCATTTGGAGATTATATAGAAATAAAATCCTGCTGTTATAAACATTTTCAAATTTACTGATTGATCCTCTTGTTTTAATGCTAATGTAATACTAAATAATGCAAATCTATTCTAGACTATATAGTGTTTCCCATTGGCACTCATACAATCTTGCTTACCCATAAATTGATCTTTCCAGCGAGTCAGATAAAATAAAAACATTTGCAGTCTTGCTATCACCATCAGAATTCTTTGGTAGATCATGTTATTCTTTGATGTTCTTTAGTGGATCATATGAGTGCTCCACATTTAATCGCTGTCATCTCCAGGCAAGGCTAGGAAAAGCATTCAGCTTAAGCCCAGGCAGTGTAGACAATTCTGAACTGAAAATAGGTTTCTAATCCTTAAGATTCACTAGGCATAGCATCACATTCTTAAGAGCTTGGCCAGTGCAGCTTCTGGGAGTTCTCTGGTTTTTCAGAATTGCATGTGTGGACATCAGTAAACAGCAGCCTCAGAACTGTGAAATAATATGAGCACCAGTCTTCTATTAAAATAAATATTATGCTAGAATAGAATGATGACTAAAAAGGAGAATTTAGCTATGTATTGATTAATAGAATCTAATGGTAGATTACTGTAAGATGATGAACTCTGAAAAAGTGGTAGACCGATTTGAAAAACTCACTGAGCTGAAAATGCATACTACCTGTAGCACTTATTATAAATCTTAAACTTTTATAACTGAATATGTATTTAAATATTTATTTATAAGTAGAAAGGGGAATTGTGCAGTTAATTCTTTAAAAATGTATTCCAAGCTTCATTAATTTTAATTTTCACAGTTCTGAAAGTGACCTTGATTAATATATTAACAGAACAAAAGCCCACACTACTAACATTTCAGTATAAGTGGTCTGATATATTGAATCTGAGAGGCTTTTGCTGCCCTCTTTTACATTTGAAATGCTCCAACAGTTTCAGTTTTAAAATTAATTATTTCGAAATAGAACAAAATCAAGGTTTGCTTTCAGTTTTCCCCAAGAAAAACTATGAGTCCTGTCTCTTAAACTGCTTCCATTGCAACTTTTGAGTGCAAATGATCTATACCTGGATGTGGGCATGCTCCAAAATCTCTCTCTCCCTCTCTCTCTGGCACCTTAACTAGTTTAGTATCTTCATGTGTAGTCATTTCGAATGGGGATCTTTCAGAATTATTGTTAGATCAGCCACATTTACTTGTTCTCTCATTCTATGTTGTTTTCTATGTTTTAATTTTAACCAAGCATGTTATAGTAATCTCAATCATGGGTTTTGCATGTTTTTTTATGTGCAGACTGATATGGTCAATAAATCAGTGTTGATATATTTTAAGGACTCACATCCTAAGCTACATCTTGATTTAGCCAAAGCACCTGGAATTGCATGAAATTGCATAAATTCTGCCACATCGACATCAACGAGGCTAGCACAATATTCACTAACTTTTGCAGTGCTATGGTTCTTCAGTACTGAGAAATATCTCATGCAATGGGCTAGCCAAGACCAAAACAATCTGATGTTCCTCTGTACCAGAATATCCACAGTGTTTCATTTCAGAAGAATCCCTAATAGTGCATTAAATACCAAAATTGCCTTAAGTTTGATAGAGACCTGCCAGGCAGGATGGCTTTGAATAATGGGTGTAGGACCTGAGACTCACCAGTGGGTCCTGTAGATCTGCCAAACTTGGACTTGCTTTGTAACACTGTATATTCACAGCGGCTGATACTTGGATCTGTATTAGTCAGTCTTAAGATTGACCCATAAAACAATTAAAATCTATATTAGTTCATCTGGTCATAAATGATTCCCACTTAATATGCCTGTCAGATTTGTCCTTTGCACATTAGTATCTGTTAGTAGGAAACTGTACATCGAAATTCTGTTTGCTCAGTAGTAAATTCTACTGCATTCAACAAGACTTTCTTCCAGGAAAGTGTCTATAGAACTGCAGCCTTAAATGCTTACACACTTTCAAAACATTTCCCTGTCCCTGGTAAGAGCCTATGTAAAAGCCTATGGTTGATACATAACTTGCACATGTCACACTATAAATACTGTAAGTTTACTGTCAAAAAATGCTGGTAGCTTTTTAAGCCTCTCAAGCAAGCTGTAATGAAGAGGCTATAAAGGTAACATAAGGTTGTGTTTGCTTCCCATCCTTCAGCTAAAAGTTATCACCTGCACTGTGAAAAGGTATCTAATGAGACCAGCCTTGGACTAAATTGAAGTTGTGGCCTTGCTTTTCTAGTTCTTCCATGTTTTACATCTAGGGTGAAATGCCTCTCTATTCTGTTTGGTGTTTGAATAGTAAGTTTCTGGCATGAGTAAAAGTCTCCTTTTCCCAGAAAATAAATGAAACCTAATGCAGTTGCTAGTACAATAACCATATCAGGATTCCTCCTTCAAAGTGTTTTCTCAGTGTACTCAGATAATATGGAAAGGTACCAAGGACTGAACCCATTTTGGGGAGTGTTCTTGTTGATAACTTGTGTGTTTGGTTATACACTGGTTCAGCAGAGTCAAGCATTCAACCACAGATTTAGTTAAGAGGCTGTTGCTTGCACCTGGATCTATTAGAACGCACCTTGAGAGGCATATAACAAAGGTAAAAGAAAAAAGCTTTATTAGCTCACATACAGTCTACCTTTGTTTGCACAAATGAGAGAAATTGGTATGTTCATGCAGGATATCTTGTTTCTGAAGGAAGGTTCACTGTTAGATGGTTAGCTTAGAATAAGGAGATAAAAGGAAGCGCTTCTTCCCTTATGGCAAGGCACCAAGGACAAAACAGTTTGTATGACCTTTTTGCCTTTCCAGGTGAAGTGGGAAGAGAAAAGGTGCAGGGAAGGCAGAGACCAAGCAGGGAGGTCAGTCTGATTCTGACCTCCCACTCTGGTTAGTGAATAGAACCATGCAATGTTGCATATACCTAACAGTTGTGCTGTTTTTCCTTTCTGTAATATTTCAATGGATGGTTTTACAGTTTTTGTTTTCAAAATACACCAGACAATGTTAATTGGCCATACAAGGACAAGGTATACATTAAAAAATAAATAACATATTTCGTGCAGCACTGAACTGAATTTACAGTCTGTTTTGATCTTTTGGGGAAGGAGTGAAAAAGCAATTGCACTTGAAAATTGTAGGAAAGGATGAGAATGTTGACAAAATTTCTCAGTGTGCAAGATTTTAAGTACTTATTATAAGAAGATGGCTGAGAGTATGCTGAACAATAACCAAATCCCAACCAAAATGCTTTCAGGCATTTAGGAGAACTGGAAAGCTCCAGGGAAAGAAGTCCTAGCTTAGTACTTTTGAGAACGCTCACCCAGACAAAGAGACTGCAAAGACAAAGTGGGGTAAAAAGGGTAAAATATAGAATATATTCCCCACCCCACTTTGGGCTACTTCGTTCCAGGAAAGTAAGCACAGAAGTGCTGCTCACTGAGAAATTTTTCTGAAATTTTCAACATTTCCATAATGTTCCCTGCTTCTTTTGCAGAAAAATGAAGAGGTTGTGATAAGGCAGATGAGGTTTCAGTGCAGACCTTATTCAATGTTGTGTAAGTAAAAATGGGAGGATAATTCCACTTTGGAAACAACACTGGGTAATGACTCCAGTCCTCCATCAGCTTCACTGGCTTCCCATTGAAGCCCGGGCCCAATTCAAGGTGTTGATTATGACCTACAAAGCCCTAAACGGCTTGGGTCCTGGCTACCTGAACGAGCGCTTACGTCCGTATATGCCCGACCGCCCTTTGAGATCTGCGGGAGAGTCCCTTCTCCGGGAACCCTCCATGAAAGAAATTAGGAGAGTAAGTACCCGGAGGAGGGCTTTCTCTGCGGTGGCGCCCAACCTATGGAATTCACTCCCCAAAGAGGTCCGCCTGGCACCGTCGTTACTGGTTTTTCGGCGCCAGGTAAAGACCTTTTTATTTAAACATCATTTCAATTGTTAAAACATATGATCTGGCCTGGGCAACTTCTTCTTCCTTCGCTTTCTCCTCCTATATTTTTATTTTATACTGATAATTTTAATTTTGTATTTGTAAATCAATGTATTTTTTGTATTGTTATATTTAATGGTAATTTATTATGTACTATTGTATTTCAATGTATTTTGTCATGTTGTAAGCCGCCCCGAGGTTTCGGCAAGGGGCGGCATAGAAATGTTATAATAATAATAATAATAATAATAATAATAATAATAATTTTAAACTTCTAACCATAGTTAATTTCAGGTTTCCCCATATATGTTTCTTCGGACTGTTGAAATTACATAGATAGGACACCAGTTTAGCATATTATGAACTGCAAATATTAGCTTTGATGTAATACCTTGGGTTCTTAAGAAATGGCCTCTAGATTTGTAGATACATAAAAAATAACTTATGGACTTTTACTCGCAGTAAGATTTTCAAGCAATTCAGATATCATTGTTTTTGTCCCAGTTTCATTTTCTAAAAGTACCTATAAATCTGAAATTATGTACATGAACTATCTGTTGCTTCATTTAGGAAGACATCCCTGGAATCGTGTTACCACTCAAAACCTTCAAAATCTTCAGAGTGACACTACTGTAAGAAGTCTGTAGATTAGTGATTTTGTAAATATGGAGCTCAAGTGGGGAAGGACTTTCTTTGTACTCTAAACCTAGGATAAATTTTATTCTTAATTTTCTAAGGGACTTATCGATGATGATAATGATGAATCTATTAATTATCTGATTCTGACAAATTTATGACAGAACCATGAGATTTTCAGGAACTGCACAAAAGCTGAGGAGAAGCTTTGTTGAGGCAGCATGGTGAACTGTAAGGATACAGTCTGATGTTTAAAGCAGTATGTGGCATTTATCGTATTTAAAAACTAGTTTTATTTTTATTGTTTGACTATATATTGGCCTGATACCTAGTGAACATTTGGAGGTTTCATTTTGATAGCAAACCTTCTTTTACTCATTTTATTTTAGAAGAATTTGCATGTTCTTATCTACATTTTTGGTGCACCCCATTTCCCTAGATTTAAATTTCTTCACAGCATTTTGCTGAATCCAAGTATTTCTATTGACTAGATGATACCTTGTACTATTTTGCTATAAATAATGGTTGAAACAACAAACAAATAATGCATTGTGTATCATTTTTGTTTTATATTTAAGGCTTGAAAATAGTAAAAAAGAGCATCTGCTGTAGTTTTGAAAATTATATTTGAGTAGCAATGTATTCAGAAGACCCTTGTTTGTATTCTAACATGTCACATTTTCACTCAATATGCTGATTTAATACAATGGTATGTAAATACAGTGTAATAATACTAATGTCTTTATCTTCATTTAAACTGCTAAAGATGGTGTGCCTTAGGTACTCCCTGAAAGAAAGAAAACACATGCACAACCCAGCAAATGCCACTCAGTAGATTAAACAGAAACAGGAAATCCTTCAATATCCTCATCCTAACCTAAGTTTCGCAATAATGCAACACAGAATTTAGATTCAGAGGACTTGCTAATATACAGATTTCAGGATTAACCCCCATTTTCTAAAAACAAAAAAATCATTTCTAAGTGCATATGTACAGCCCAAACCCTGCCTGTAAGCAGGTTGTGGGTGTGGTTCTGTTCACCTGGAAAGCTTCCTTAAACTGCTTAATCTGGAAGATGTGTACAGGATGTAGTCATGCAATGTAGAGTGAAAGTTTATCTGCACATTCTCAGTAGCACTCTTCTTTCGATTTATATTATCATATAGATTTATATATATTATATCCATATGAAAAGAACGAACATTGTGAATAGTGGAATAAGAACCCAGGTACAAATTGTGCTATACAGTTATGAATATTAGCCACAGACAGATGCAAAGAGGAGCTGTGTCTGTAACAGGCCGGTGAAACTGTTTTAAGTAATAAAACAGCAATCACCAGTTGTGTTCTAGAGGATTCAGGTCAAAAAAATTGAAAAGAGAATGTTAAAAATATATACTCTTTAAAATGAAAAACTGCCCAAACTGATGTATTTCTAATCTATTATGTTGGAAATTGAGGAAAGATCCATTTATTTTTTTCAAGCCATTTGGAAAAATATATGTGAGAAGAGGCATCATCTTATCCTAAGAGACAAAAAGAAAATCAACCAAGTGCTTATTCATCTCATCAAGAGCTCTACACCGGAAGATGAATAATGGCAAAGTGATTGTTACCTATGCTATTGTTACCTATGCTATGCTGACTGTTAGCAAACACAGCTGTGTTGAGTGTTGTGCAATTAACAAGGAGGTTAGGATTGTTTGTGCAAAACAAATGAAACACTAGTACTTTCATTTTTACAAGATTTATATACCATTCTATACTCAACAGGATTCCTGAATTGAGAACAATGGAAGTAGTCAACAAAATCAAAGTACAGAGTTAAAATGTTTAAAATCAGATTATTTGGCTGGCTAGACAGGGGATGCTGGTTTAAATATCTTTATTTAGCATTATTACACTTCTATGCCACTTTTTTCCCTCTGGTAAGGAATCCAAGATCGTTTACATGGACCTCCTCCTCTTTATTTCATCCCTGCAACAGCCATGTAAGGCAGGTTAAAGATGCCCTGGACAGAAGATGTGTAGAGCAGCTAAGCTCATCTTGCCATTCTTTCAACTGAGAACCAGTGTGCTGTACTGGTCAAAACTCTGGAGTGGGCTCAGGAAACCTGGGTTGACCAGGCCAGTCATTCACTCATTAAGCATCATTTTAATTGTTAACAGTATTTATTTTATCTGGCCAGGGCGACTTCTTTTATATTGTTATTTATTTTATATTGTTATTTTTATATTGTCACTTTTATAATTTTCTTCATATTGTGAGCCGCCCCGAGGCTTCGGCGAATGGGGTGGCATATAAATGTCTTAATAAATAAATAAATAAATAAATAAATAAATAAATAATAACTCTCAGTCTAATCTATCTCACAGGGCTGTTGTGAGGGCAAATGAAAGAATAAGAATTTCCTTGGGTTGCTTTCAAGAATTAAAATAGGTAGGAGTATAAATATAATAAACAAATGTAATAAATAAAAGCAACAATGATACATTTTTTTCCAACATTCCCTCCTGGGAGCAAAGGTGGATATGTGTCTCTTTCCGTTTGATCTCCAGAAATCTGTCAAGTGGGATTTGCAATGACTGGGGCAAGGCCACCCAGTAAGATTGAGGGTTCAACGAGGATCTGAATCCAGTTCCCCTTAGTCCTAGTCTGCCTTGCTAGTCATTCACTGTATTCCACACACAAACCTTTGACTTTACATAGCCCAGAGCACACTGATGGGGGTGGCCCGGGGCAGAATTACCCCTAGCCTGGCCTTCCCTCTCTCCTTGCTTCCCTGCACAGCAGAACACTTTTCCTTCCCTCCAAAGTCACATAGTCTACAACCTCAGGAAGTAGCCAACATGGTTTTTCTATGGCTGCTGCAAAGTGGCAGGGACAGGGTGACAGGCTGAGATGCTGCAGTTTCCCTTTCAAGGGGGAACACCTTGGAATCTATAATCCTTGGGGATATCCTCATGGGTCCATAGGATCACTTTGCCCAGAGCCATGTTCATTTCTAAAGCAGAACATCTACTGAGCTAATACGAACATAAGTTTTACAGCTTCTGTTGCCAGCCTGCTCACAATGAAGTCTCAGTACATGCCTTGAATACAACTTCTGTTTTCAGAATAGTTTTTTCTGATTCCTAAGTTGTATTTGTTCCCTGTTGAAATTTCATTCAATTTACTACAGAAAGGAACTTTTAGAAAACATGAGCTGGGCTGATGTCTCTCACAGCAGAATTTGCCAGGTCTAAATTGAGCACAGGTTTCTGGGCCCTCATAAAGGATGTTCTCAGTGGGGTCCTCTCATTGAGTGCTCAACTTCCTATTCTGCTTTGTTGCCTTTCACTTCGGGTCCAAATTGAGAGAGCATCTGGTGGTCAGGAGCAATGAATAGCAGCAACAGGGCCAGGAAGCTTCAGAAACTGGAGGTGGAGACTCAGTTAAGGCATGGATCTTGGCAGGCCCCTAAGGATGCCAGCCTCTGTTGCCAGGCCTGGCAAGGGGTGAGATAAAAAAAGGGCTGCATGATTTCTATGGTTATTTAAACATTCAAAGCCTATGAGATTACACATGGATAACTTTGATGATGTTGACCAAAGGAAGAGATAACAAATCTGCCCTCAAAATTTAAAAGGTGTTTTTTTTCTGTCATTTCCACTACATCTGAAAACATTGTACCTTATAAATATTATACTAGTAAAGACTCCATATAAATAGTTTGGGATCCCTTTTCCAAACCTCTCCCCTTTCTCAAACACACAGATATGTATACAGAGAACATTCCAGAATAGATATCTCCTCACACAATTCTTACCTCTAAATTCCCTGTCATCCTGCTTCACTTCCACAGTATCCTGCCTAACTCTTCTGTCCTTTACCTCCACCTTCTCTCCTGTAACCCTACCAACATCCATATCTAATTGCATTTGGATTCACTCCATTTACCTTCACCCTTGGCTGTCTTCTGACCCTTGTTAATCCATACCTAACCAGAAAACATTCTGTTTGCTTCCTTACTCCACTTCTGTATTTAGGGGAAAAAATGGCATGGCATGTATAAGATTAATTATATTGCTGTTGTCGCAGAAGCACTGAGGAACAATATGCCAAGCCAGCCAGAGGGTCTCTAGAACATCTGAAGGAACAAACTGCATTGTATCCAACTGCAAGGCATCAGTTAAATAAGATATGTATGCTTTTAAATACTTAGCCTTGTCAAGCCCATAATTTCTGCCACTTTTGCTTTTCACATAAATTTGCTGTGACACGCAGATGCAGCTGACACCACTTTAGAGAGATTAAATGCAGTTATTGAAAGGAAGTGTTGAACTTCTACACTAAAACAATACACATGAGCATTACAACCCTGCTTTTCATAGCTCTGTTCAGCCCTGTCTTTGAAGTGGAAATTATAATTACCATACAACTTGCATATCTTCTAACAATAGGAGATAAATGGAAGATGTGTTAGGCTATGTTCCTATACATACCTGCAGCTGAGACCAAGCCCTATTGTGCTCTGTGAGACTTCTGAGAAGAAAAGTGCCTAATTTGACTATTTTTCACACCCAAGACTACTGAGACAATTTGAGCTAAAGGGAAATCTGAATGCATCGCTTCAGCATGTGCAACATGGAACAAATTCTTCCTTCCCATGAAAAATTACTTGTCCCCTTTAATTTCATCCTCCAGGAAAGTATAATTACTTTTGGGAAAGTCATAGCTTAAATTGCTGTTGCTACAAAGGATTTCTCTTTCCTCCCCCTCAAGTTACACAAGACAGACTTTGACTTCTTGGAAGCTCACTTGCTTCTCCCTCTCCATTGGCTACCTGAAGGCATAATACCAACTCTATAGGTCTTCCAGTTCCATGTCCAGCCCAATATTCACTGGATCAAGTTTGACAGAGCATTGAGCTTTTTCTTGCCAAAGGATTCAAAACTATGCAACTAATATATCAATTTTTTAAAAAATCTCCTTGTAGAAAGTCCTTTAAAGTTTTTCTTTTAGTTCCTTGCTTCCAAATTCTAGTCAAGCTAGAGACAAACCAGTTTGTGACTTGAGAGTGGTTCAGTGTTGGACACACGTATTTCTTTTGCTCCGGTATCATTTCTGACTTACAGGTTTTACACATTTTTGCAACTATAAATGCTTGACAAAATTATTTCCACAGGTTCAAGTTAGATGAACATAAATATGAAAACAGGATTCTTCTTTCAAAATGCCTCAACATTCTTGGGGCAAGCAGAAGAACACTGTCTCACACCCAACCATAATTTCAAGAATGCTCAAACATTAATGTATAGGATTGTCACCCCAAAAGCATGGGGGGATGATTTGCAGAGGCAGGAAGTTTCTTGAGAAACAAGGTAAGATTTATTTCAAAACCCAGAAAACAGAACGCAAGCTTGAGGGTGCCAAAAGGGGACAAAGAAAATGGGACGAGCCATAGCCTTTATACAACCAGCAATCACTAGATAAATCATTGTTCCCTGACTGGTCAGACTGCTGTGATTTGCACATGCTCCGTTAGCAGTATTCTGTGATTGGTCAGAAAATGCTGCAGCTTGCACATACTCATTTAGCAGCACTCCATATAAGGTGTGAAGGGGCAACAATCTCAGTGATTGGTTCTCTTTGCTACAGAGGCGGTCCGGAGAGATGGGCATTTCTCAGGGTTCTTGGCTCACAGGATACAAGGGAAGAGTTCTGTGGCTACCCAAAATGTAAGCAACATACTACAGCTATGTCAAACTTATTTTTAAAAATATGTTGTATTAAATATTGTTTGTATTTTTTTTATTTATTTAGAAAATTTCTATGCCGCCCCATTCACCGAAGCCTCGGGGCAGCTCACAAACATAAATAACTTCGATAAAATAAAATAAATTAACAGTATAAATTAAGTCGCCCTGACCAAGAATAAAATAAATAAATACTATTAACAGTTAAAATGACATTTGAATAAAAAGGTCTTCACCTGGCACCAAAAAACAAATAACGACGGCGCCAGGCGGACCTCTCTGGGGAGCGCATTCCATAGATTGTATTAAGAACTTACCAACAGTAAGAAATCCAACATGGATACAAAACATATATTTCCATTTTCACCTTTCTCTAGTTATGAAAAAAGTCCATGGGGTTAGAAAGAAGGAGAAAGAACAAAATTAGAAGTGAATGAAGAAACCTTAGATAGGCCAAGGGAAATGAGGGGGAGGTGTTAAAATAAGGTATGAGTTCCTCAAGTACAGACTTTCCAGGATCTTTAGTATGTTAAATCTTTTTTTGTTCCAGGTGTCATTAGGTGTCTATAGTAAGTAATTATCTTCATACTTCATTCATATAGAAAGGCTGATGACCAGTTTCATTTTGGGTTTGCACATAAATTTATCTCAAAATACAAGCAACTGATTTAAACAAATGAAAACTTTAAACTTCCAAGATTACAGAAAAAGCTTCTTCCTTGCAGTCAACCCTTAAAATAAGAACATTTCCCATATTTAAGGTTCATGATGAAGGTGCAAATTCCAATATCATGCACAGAAGTTTCAAGGGAAATGAAGTTTCCAAAACCACATTTAAGTTCCTACATGCTTCCATCTATATGACTGCATTACTTGACAGAACCAGGTCAGACAAATTAAATTGGCCTTCCGAAAGCCGCACAAGGAGCTGCCATGCACACAGCCCTTTAAGGCATTCTGAACAAAGTCCAGAAAAGCTTCTCCAAATTAATTTTTGTTGGATCAATCTTAATCTAACATCAAACATAATTTATTTAATGACCAACCAGGTTGTTTTCCATTTGTTATTGTTATACGTATGAGTTTAAGTACCCATTCTAATGTATTCACCATTCATTTGTGTTACATTCAGGAGACACCATTAAATAGTTCTTTCTAAATCTGTATATTGTGTTTGGAAAGAATATTCAAGAGCAGTAGGAGGAGTGTTAATGATGCTGGAGAAATCCTTGACTGATTTGAATATCTTTGGTTTTCTATTAATTCAGCCCATGGATTTCACAGTAGACTAGCTTTTGCTAAGTCACACTGATTCTTGGAATTGTGGAATAGTTTTTTTACTTCCAGAATTTTGTACCAATGGAGTGCAGAATAACATGAAATATTGAGAAAGTGCCAAGCAAAAATGTTGATTACCTCTATAGGCCATAGCAAGGGGAAAGGCACATTTTGGGGAGAGCTGTGAATTTTTGGAAGTGCGTATTTGCACAAGTGTTGTTCAATGCTTATTTGGGAAACTGGAAAAAGAAATCTGCTTTTGTTAATGAACAGATGATCAAATGAAAGCTGCCTGGCAATTTTCAGAACACATGTAAAAGTGACTGAACTAAAGCCATACTTCCTTTAAGAAGTCTTCAAGGAGTCTTGAGTATCAGGTCCAAATAGAATAATAATGAGTCATTTGAGACTGCCACTGGATAGTTCCAGGCAGTGAAATCCAAAATCATGATGCATGGTCAGTTTGATATGGAAGAAGGCTTTTCTTCAGACCTTTGGGCTTTAAAAGTAAGTAACAGCATCTCTAATTTGTCTCAGCAGCAAATAAGCTACCAATGCAGGTTCTTCAGTACAGATGGCTTCACCTAAGCAAATTACCTAGATTCCTAGCAGCCACATTCAGAACTAGTCAGAACTTCTAATGTGTTTCAAGGTCAAGCCCATGTTTCCATCCAAAGCATGGATCATGGTAGCCAGGCTATTCCCAGATAAACCCAGTAAATGTGCTCTGAGTTACAGACACCACTGGGCTTCAAGGAAGAATGCTGGATCCAAGAACACCCAAGATACACACCTGTACAACCCCATCCAAAATGAATTCTATGCTAGTTCTCAGACTGGGACACCATTTAGCCATTGTGCCAGTGTTCTGCTTCAATTTGTGAGCCCTTATTCAGTCAGAGTCCTGGCAATTGTTCCATAGCCACTCTTGACTCTGAGAGGAACAGAATTGGGCTTCTGTACACACTGTCAAGGGGCTGGCATGGCTCAGTCAAGATACTCAGAAGGGCTCATATCCGATTTTGAACCTGCCAGTTTCTCCTCACTAAATCCCTTCCTAGATAGCCACCAGCAAAAGGAAGTTCTGTAGTTGAGCCTGCAGGCAATCTAAGTGTTTTGCTTACATATTGAAGAACAGTGATCTGTGCCAATCAGACTGTGACTTTGATGGTCCACAGCCAATGAGAGCAACGAGGTCATAGAAGTTTTTATGTAGTTCCTATGCCTTCATTGGCTAGTCCCACGCAAAGACAATATCTGATTGGTTCAGATCACTGCTAGTAAAATGTAAGAATCTGTTAAAATCCTGCTCTTTGAAGCCTGCTGGCTCAGTCAATCAAATGGAGCACATGCTGCCTTGATACTGAGTCTGGCCAACTGAGAGGGATGAGCCACTGCAGCTGTCCCCTCCCAGCCAGGTTAAAAACATGGAGGAGAGCTTTGGGCAGCACCCTGGCAAGGTGGAGTCAGTGCAAGTGAGCTTCAATTAAGGTGGTGGGAGCAGCAGGTGGAAGGCTTCATGAGTAGGGGGGAAGCTTGCATTTGGGATGAGCAGGTGGGGTGCTTGATAGTAGGGTGGCCCCATCAACAGTGGCAAGACAGCAGCAATGGTCCATCAGCAGCACCATGCCAATGCCCTCCTGGAGTTTGACATGAATGCTACATACTGATGACATCTTACTTCAGAATCTCAGATAACCACATCCAGAGGTTTTTCTACCCAGCTGCATTATATATAACTAGAACATAAGGGACAGGGCAGGAACTTGTGGAGTTCCCAAGTTCAAATTACACAGGGCTGAGTAACAATCCCCCAGTGCTACTTTCAGGTACCAACCTTGCAGGTCTAAGTAGACCATCCATTAGGACAACCAAAGCTGTGTCTATGCCAAATCCCAGCCTAAGCCCAGAATGAAATATGCTTATAGGGTTCCTTTCAAGAAACAGCATTTGGATTTGGGCCACTACAACCATTTCTAATGATTTGCCCAGAAATGGATATTTGAAGCTGGACAACAGTTGCCATATGGGTCCAATGATAATTTCTAAAGAAATGGTTTCACAGTCATTTCCTTCAAGAGAGATGGGATAGCTCCCTTTGTCAACAAGGCATGATCAGTACCACTACGGTTGATGTAAGTTAGGCAAGCATTGAGAGAATGAATGATTGGATGAATTTCTCTGAAGATCTTGTTCGTATCATCAGACCACATCAATGAAATCGATCCCATACAATTGGAGTGGACAGAATACTATACACTTCCACAGGAGGTGTAGCAATAAGAGCTTCAATAATGGTCCCCTAGATGCTGAGGGTTTGTAAACATTTTCTTTCCAGTTAGAAGAATGCTCTAATTTGTATTAGCAGTTATCAAGACATCCATTCGTTCAACACTATATGCACCTCTGAAGACAACACAGCAGTTAAGAGCCACTTGCGCTTAGTGATAGCAATCAGATCAATCAGATGTCAGATGTTATCAGATCCCTATCTTCCTCTAATGAATCCGAATTAATTGTTATGAATTAAAGTCTTCATTACTTTTTGAAATAACTCCACCAGAAAGTCAATGAATATTGTAAAATCTTGATTCATGAGTCAGATGGATTTGTAAGTGGCACAAAATATAATCATTTCAGATTTAGGGATTACTGGTATATGGGCGTCATGAAACAACAGGAACATTATTTTCCTTATATGCACATCTCAGTAGTGTAATATTTATACCATTCTTCAGTAATGCCTGTGTTTTCTCATTTGAGATTTTTAATTGTGCTGTCTGTTCCTTTTTTTTTTTTTTTTTGCAGAGAACCATAAAACAATAAAAGTAAAAAGTAAAGTTTTGTTCAAATAGGCAACTACTGTTTCCTGCACATTTCTTTAAGAATGCACTGTTTTGAATAGTGTAGTATAGTAGTAAATAACATAAATTAAAAACTTTTCAATCACGGTCATTCTGGGTATGTATTTTTGCAGTTTTCTATAAACTTTGTCTTTCCTCCTGAGAGCACTTAGGAAGCTCCTAGTAGAAAACAAACATTTAACAATTAAGAACAACCTTACAATTTTGAAGCAAAAACATTAAAAATAAAGAAAAACTGCAAGATAAAATTAAGAACATAATTGCATATGCAAATGTTTTCACTGGGAAATATACTGTAAAGCAATACTGCAGAGTGTCTCTACAAGATGTGTGAAGGATTATCTGTGAACATTTTAACGCTGTATCTTTTATAAAAGAAACATATTTTGTTTCCAATTCATTCAAAGAAAAGATTTCCAGACTAATTTAGTGGCAACTGTATGACACCCTGTATGGGCTGTACAGATCTTATTTTGCATTCTTGAAAAATAAATTTCCTGCAGAGGCATCATGAAAAGTTACTTAAGCAAACGGTTCTGACTGAATGTATGCAAGTAGGGTTGAGAAAAGAAGCAACCTCCCTGTAAGCCACTTCTCGTGAAATCTGAGCTCTTTTGTGTGGTGCTCATTTATCCCTACCTTCATGTACACATCCATTAGCAAAATAATAATTCAAACAAGAAAAGTTATTTTGTACTGATTGAAGATCCACTCTTTTTAAATGTAATTTGACACTAAATCTGAGGTTTGAACATTGCAGAGCCTTTGAATTAAACAAGTTTCAATTCACTCTCAGTGCCTGACCTGCCCTTTTTCTCATGGAGTGCCCATCTTTGCACCATTGGCTCATCACCGCCTCCCTCCCCCTGTGTGCAGCAGTACTAAAAGATACATGATTCCCTCTCTCTCTCAATTTTGGCTTGACTATTTTTTCTAGTTCAACTCAACCTTTCAACTACTGCTGCATCTGTCTCATTTCCCCTTCCCACTCTGGGACAGGGTTCAATAGCTAACCATTAAATTCCTATCTTTGTCATGCCTCCTCAATAAAATTCAATTTCTGTAAAAGTTCTGATCTCATCTTCCTTGCTCTCCTGAGTATGTTATGCAGGCACTTCACTATGTACACTAAATAATTTGAAATTCCTCACACTTGATGCCCTTGTGTTTTAGTTTGAACTGCAGGCAGGAGTCTACATTCCAGCAAATCATAAGCAGGGTCACAGTGGGAAAATAATTCCCTAGAAGTTTTGAGCTAAATTTCCCCCAGCTAAGGACTTAATCCCTCAATATGGTTCTCTGCAGACATCTGTGTCTTACAAAATGCAGAACAGCCTGGGATTCATTGGAAACCACCAAATCAGTCTAGAAAAGTTACCATTTGTTGGAAGACCTATTTAAGCCTTAGTGATCCATGCTATGTCTGCTGTATGAGGGAATTCACCACCATTTCAGTTGCAGTTTTGTCATTTGACATAGTCTGCAAACACATACAGATAAATCTTAGTTCTTCTTCTATAACATGTTGCTCCATCTTTGCTCACTTCCATGGTGATTTTAGGTCTTTTATGTGCCTGCCTAACTATACATCCAGCTAGCATGGCAAGTCACCTTTGCTAAACAGGAAAGGCATGGGTCTGCAGCCCCGTAGGTGACCACATGTGGAAGCGGAGACCTCTTCTAATTCCTATTGTATTCTTTTGGGATGCAGGTCAAAGAAAGATTGCATTTTGAATTTTGCCTGATTGCAATCACTAGGATAATTGTGTGTTGCTGAATATATTTACATGTTTTTCTTCTTCTGCACTGGAACCAGATATGAAACCAAAGGGAAAATTGCACCCTGTCTGGAAGTTACACTTGATGCAGCCCAAAGAAAGGCATTATCATTTACAATCAGATCTCATGCAAAACAGGATTCAGCCTACACCAGCTAGTCTCCAGGAGCTGCATAAAAATCGCCTGCGTCCTTAGGAAGAGTTGTCCAATAGCTGTATTGCATAGATTTCATTTTGTGAATTGCAAAAAACAGTATTCGGAAACTAACCATTTGCTATTCATAAGCATTGTACCTACTATCCATAAGAAACACATTCCAACAAGTTTACTTCAAACCTGAATTCTGGGTCTATCTACAGCTGTGCAGCATCCACACTACAGAGCTTGTACAAGTCTTTATGTTAGCCATTACACAGAAATCTGCAACATAAAAGGATCCCATTCTGGATATAAGTGCTGGGTGTTGATATAATGTCCTTGTCTTCTTATACTGTGAACAGCAAGACACTGTTTATACAGAGCAAAAGTACTACCACGTATATTTATTTCTAATCCTAAACATCTTTTTAAGAAACAAGTATGTACTAAACACATGTACTTTTTTCAGAACTGCAGACTTAATAGGATGAAAGTTCAAATATAGCCATTATAATCACACTTTTCAGTAAGGTTCAATTAATCAAACACTGAAATGAAACAATCTAACACAGCCAGCGGGGAACCAATATTTGCTAGCCTGTCTCAACTATCACACTGCAGCAACTACACTAGGGGCTGAACCAGCTGAGAACTTTAAATGATCAGGCTGAGCATTTGAAATTACTTTCACACTTATTAGCCTCAAGAAAAGCCAAAGTAGTTTGCCCCATTGTTTCCCCATGTAAGAAATTTAACTAATAAAGTGCTCGCATAGAAGAATTTTTTTTAACATAGAAATAACCTTTCAAGGAATTTCATGCATGCGTTATTGGTAGTTGCATGAACTACCAATTCCTATCATATTACAGTTAAGGGTGCAATCCTTTGTATGTTTAGACAGGCAAAGCCTCCTTTGACTGAACATTTCTAAGAAGGTGAATCCTTGAATAATGTTTAAGATCTCCCATTTTCTTAAAGCTGTATTGCTGAAGCTTGTGCTTCTCCACATTGGAAAAATACCCACCACTATTTATTTAATTAATTATTTTATACCACCCAATAGCAGAAGCTCTCTGAGCAGGTAACAAAACAACACGCAAACAACAAAGAATGGACATAAGGCAATAAAATCACAGCACTTGCAACTGAATCAGCATCAACCCAAGTAGTGCTACAAGATACAATGGATGTTGGGGGGGGGCGGGGGTTGAGCTACCAGAAAGGGGGACCTTGGGGTGAGGTGCATAAAGCAGGACAAGGAACATAGGGGGAGGGGGAGGGGTGGTTGGGTGTTATGGAGGTCTATTGCAAGGGGGACTGAGGTGAGAGAAAAGATCCATGGGGCAGAAGGGCCGTGGGGTGTAAAGGAAAAGAATTTCAGGCAGGAGAGGGTGGGGTGGGAAGAGAGGGGTGTATGGGGCAGGAGGGATGTGTGGCGTGTAGGAAGGAAAGGGACACGGGGCAGGAGGGGGCATGGAATAGGGAGGAAGATAATAGGCGGGGGGGACATGAACTGCGTGAGGAAAGGGAGGGCAGGAGGGGTTGGGGGAAGTGTAGGAACTGGGCAGAGAAGAAGGTGCACAAAGGAAGGAGGCATGGGGCATGAGTGGTGAAAGAAAAGGATACTGTTTGGTGGATGATTATTTATTTCTTCGATTTATCAGGGGATTCTGATAGGGAAATGGATGTATGGGGTACTGGTACAGAGGGGAAAAGAAGGTTATATGGGTAAATGGTTGGGTATGAGGTGGGTACAACTGGGCCATAGTTGGTGAGGTAGACATGGGACAGTGCAGGCTGTTTTTTTTTTTTTTTTTTTTTTTTTGCTTGAGTGTCAAATCATCTGCCCCAACAAGCTCCCATGGAGGAGAGGGAAAGCTGCTCTGTCCATGTTCAAGGCCTCAGTCTCACTTTCCAGGCATTGTGCTTTAAGGAGGTGGAAGCTTAATAGCTAGAATACAGAAGTGCAAGAAGGCCTCCGCTGTGTGAAGACGGGATGAAAGGAAGGAGGAAAGAGATTCTTAATGTAGAGTGCACTGATAAAAAAGTACAGAGTGGGCATTTTAATGTAGCTGTACACCACCCAGAAAGCTTTGGCCATGAGGCAGTATTGAAATGATGATGATGATGATGATGAGCAATATTAAAACTAAAGTTAAAAATCAGACTTTTAAAATACTAAGAAAATAAAAATGTTTTCACCTGGCCACCAGAAGAATACAGAGTAGGTGCCAGGCTCGGCTCTTTTGGGAACTCATTCCATAGTGCCACATAGTGCCACTCATTCCAATGTGCCACAACATTTAAAGGCCTTCCTCCTGGTAGCTGCCCACCTCACTGGATTTGGAGAGGGCTTCCTGGAAAAGAACCCATGAAAATGACCTCAAGGTCTAAGGAAGTACATATGGGACGAAATGTTGCTTTAGATAACCTGGTCCCAAGCCATTTAGATTTTTGAATGCTAGTAGTAGCACTTGGAATCAAGACCAGACTTCGACTGGTAGCCAGTGTTGTTGGAAGAGGGCTGGCATAATATGTTCTCACAGGTCAGTCCCCATTAGCAAACTTGCTGCCCTATTTTAGATCAGTTGAAGTTTCCAGATCATTTTCAAAAACAGTCCCTTATGCAATGCACTGCAGTAACAGATTTAGACTGTCTGTCTCTATCCTGACACAGTAAGTGTGGAGACGCTAATTTACATGCAGTGCTTCTCTAGCTAAACACTAGATGCTACCGTTCTACAAGGCTCCTTTGGAGAAATCCAGAGAGATGCCCAACAGAGGGAAGCAACAATTTCAGCACCTTCTTGTCAAAAGCTCCGTGTTTCTGCACCAAACATCCTACATTGTATCTGGGAAGGGCAGAAAGACTCATAGGATTTATCCTTTAAGCCATCAAGCCATGAAAACCTGACTTGAGAAAAGCTCGATGTTTTTAGCTGGCCAAGCATCTACAAATCATGTAGCAACTGTCATTTCACTACTGGTAAGTACTTACTGTGTGTTGGCCAGAGTACAGACTCTTACGTACTTAGAGAAAGATGAGGCCTCACTGAAATGCCAGGCTGACTTCAGAAGCACAGAAGAATGGCAGGGACTGTGCTCATTGCTGTGCCAAGCCTTGGAGAGCATGAAGTATCTCACTACTTTCTGATGTCTAAGGGTTTCTCTTAAGAAAGGGCTTCTCTTCCTTCTCTTGAGGAAGTCAGGGAATCACTTTCCCCCAACACAGATATGCCCACACAGTCATGCTAGACTTGATTTCAGTATTATGCCAGAAGATTCAGCAACCTTCCCCTGCCAACAGGATTTGCAGCGTAGCACAGCTTCATAGAGCAGGCAGCCTCATTTACCTTGCAAGTATATGCAAGAGTGGCATCAGGCCAGTAGGTGCTTCCAGGGACTAGAAACACTGCAATCTTGAAAACCACTGGAAGCTGCAGGAGATACTATCAAAGGCTGCTCACCCCTGCCCAGCTTTACCACACCAACATGAGTTGTTGCGATGGCTGATGCATGGTCTGCCTCCAGTTCTGCAATATCTCCATCCATGCTATGAAACCTTCCTCTCTAGACTCTACCTTGGACACCTTTGCCAGACATCTGATTTTTTCTTGTTCCTGACCATGCCTTCACCTCTAGTTCTACCATGCCTTCTTGCTATCTGAACCATGCCTCTCCTGACTTTCCTTTGCTTCTCCTTCCTTGTTGGATATCTGAGCCTTGCTTGTTCTTAGCTTTACCTTCCTCTCTGGCCCTAGCATCTTGCCAACATTTCCATCATCCCTGGCCTTGGTGTTCCCATCACAGACACTTGCTACTTACATTCCAAAGCTGACAAATGCATGGGAGAAGCAGGATTATTCTGCAAATTTTGGTTGACAATCATGGAAATCCAAGATCTGTTCCACCCTGGAGATAAGATACTGCCACTATGCATTATCAGTTTCATTCTCAGCCTGAAGAGGAAATACTGCAAGTAACTGCATTGCACTGCAAGACTGAGCTGTGAAACCATCAACTACACTCTTTTATTGCCTTGGTATCTGGTGAGGCCTTGTATTTTGCCATATACTCTGGCTATTTTATTGCTTTCCCTCGAAACAATGATAAAAAAGAAGTAAATGCTAGGTGGCCTAGACAAGCCTACCCTCCCATATACACACACAATAAATGCAGTGTCCACAGCACAGTACACATTAGAAGAATCTTGCTGGCTAAAACCGTCTAATCCAGCATTCTGTTCACACAGTTGCCAACTAGTTGCATGTGGGAAACTTGCAAGTCAGATATCAGTGCAATGGCATCCCCCTGATCATGTTTCCCACCCAGTGGGCATTAGCTCTAGTACGGAGGTAGCAGTAGCCGCTAGCACTAGCAACTATCAATAAGCTTCATATCCATGAAATATCACTGACACCAGGACCTCATCTGCAGCTACAAGCAGACTGTAAAGCCAGGGGGCATTCTGAGTTGGACCTATTTAAAACTATAAATTCTCATAAATTCAAAACTCTGGGGGAAACCAAATAATGAACTTAAACATTGTATGATAATAACATTATAAGCTACATATATAGAATATAATGGCATACTTCTCCAAAGATTTTGCTTGTTGTTAATTATTTTAATACTGGCATGATCATAGAAAATAAGATCCAAGCATGATCCTTGGATTATGTGTGTCTTCATCTATATATCATATGACAAATATGCCAAGGCACATAAATCAGTTGAAATCTTAGCCTAGACAATAGCATTAACAAGACCTTTGAGCAGAAGCTCTGTTTATGGGGAGACATTTCCAATCCTCTGTTTCCTGGGTTTCTGTCCTATTCCATGACACCTTTTTACTGGGAATCCTCCATATTTAGTGCACATGGTTGTACAAGAGCTACTTAAGAATAACAATAGTGATACATTATGAAATTGCCAGGAAAAGGGTTTTTTTTTTTAATTGCATACCCAGAAACAAAGAGCAAAGACTATTCAAACTGAAATTCAAATAAAATATTTTCTGTAATAAAAGTTGGTTATCTGTTCTCAAACTAATTCATATTATTTATTTAGTAATTATTTAACATTTTCTGCTATAAATAGTCCAAAGAGTCTCTAAGCAGATTATACATTATGGACTTCTTTTCAGCATTTATATACTTTCCAATTAAAATGCACTGTGGTAACAAACAATAAAAGTTAAAAAATAATACAGATTATAGATATTATTCTTAAAAATCAAACAGAATAAAGCCCAATCATAGTACAAATGAAATATATACAAATAAAACCACATATTTATAAAAGATAAGCAAGTGGTAGTAGCTACTCAACTTATCTGGAGACAATTCAAAAACTGAACAATTGCACAATCATTTAGTAATACCATTTTCCCTGCCAATTTTTTTCTCTCCATCATGCATTCTTTTTCTACTAACAGTGCATCACATACAGTCATTAGTTCAAATATTCAGGCTGATCTTTTAGTCTGTTTACTAATCATATCATAAAGCAACCAATTCCCAGTCTTAATCCCCGGTTTCAGCAATTTACGCCTTTTGAACATTTCATTACAAAGGTTTCATGACTGTATCCATTTTCAGAAGTGTAGACATGTTAGTCTGCTGTAGCAAAAAACAAGGAGTTATCTGAAACCTTAAAGATGGAAAAAAAATATGGTAAAACAATAGATATTGTCAACATAGTCTACCAACTTTTCACTTTCTGATCTCTCCCCAGTACTATGTCCTTTTGATTAGGTGGGAAATGACATCTGTATTCTGTCAAGCAGGAAAAAAAGCAGGTGGAATTTTTAATTTATTTAGTTAGTTTGGTATTGTTGATTTATGAATTAAATATAAAGCCAGCCATAAAACTTTATTGAACCTTGCATGCAAATTCACATGAGTAAAACCAACCTGTTATGAGTCAGCAACAGATTTTGCTGTAAAATTGTTACCTTTACTGTATATTTAATTCATGACACTTTATAACTGTGTTGAAGAAAAATCACTGTTTACATCTAAACAGACCAGTGGGATACCAAAATGCAAATTTCATATTCTATAATTAATTACTGACAGTTTATTTTACAGAAGTAGGCCTATTTTTAGAGAAAATCTGTTTCTGTATTCTTTTGTTTGGAAGCTAGCTAAACTGAAAAGTTTGAGCTAAGAAATACTTTAAGAATGGATTATAGTCTGTATCTTCTGCTTTGCCCCAGTCAGCTCCTTTCTCTTGCTGTCTGCACATATTTACCAAGGTTAACATGGAAGAAAACTCCTGGAATAGGTTGCACAGTAAGAGAACGTACAAGGAAGAAGTGATAAAAAAAAAAGACAAAGGTAAAAAATTGAGTCCACAAAACTATCCAGAAGACAAGAGATGAACTGTGTCACTCATTAACAAGATAGAGGGGATACTTGTGCACCTGTGAAAGTTACTCTCTTTCATAATCATAGCAGCAGGTAAGTTAATGATGTTACAATAATGTTCAGTTGACACATTACATGTAAGTACAGGCAACAGTAGGTCAGTGAACCCTTTAAGTGAGAAAAAGTCAATATTCATAGGGCTAATTGTGAGCAGAAACACAACAGGTGGGGTATATCTGACCATACTTTTGCTACTCCCAATGACAATTGCCCCCCCCCGCAAGTAACTTCCCCAAAGTTCCAAATATGCTGGCATAGACATTTTAAACCTTGACTGGGGAAGATGGTAATACACAGTTTGGGAGCAAGGAATTGGTAGACATGGAATGAATTGCATGCACTTGTCCCTCCCATGCCTCCATGTAACTCTCCATGTAAGCTCCCAACTCTCATCAGCACTTACAGTTTTTTTTCTTAGTTAAACTTATTTATTTACAAACTTATTTATTTATTTAACATGAAATTCATGCCCTAGAATACACACATAAATAATACAGGCAGCATGAAGAAGAAAGCTTGTCAGTACTTTTAGGTCAAAGACAAAAAGAACTTTTAAAAACATTAGTGAGTGTGTGTGCTTGTATATCTCTGTCTGTGGCTTTGCATGTTTTGTGGCCATCCTGTTCTCCTCATGAAAAAGGGCAGGAAATAAGCATCATAATGAGTACAATAATAATACCAATGACAAAAGCAGAAAAATAAGCTATAATTCAGAAATATGTATGTAACTCTGGACAAATGCCATTTCATTTTAAGCAGCAGTCGCTGAACAATTTTGCAAATTGTTCCTCATACTGAAAAATATTTTAGATGCTCTTCCTCCTCCACATGAAACTTGTTGAATTTCAATTGAATGAAATAAATCATCTTTACTTCTTGACCTTTTAAAAGATGGCTGGCAGACCACATTTTATCTTGATTAACAAAAACATTCCAGGATTCAATAGGACACATTCTTAACATGCTCAATGTATTTATTCTTGTGTTTCAATGTTGCTCCTTTCAATACTGAGTGGTACAACTCTGGATGCAGGTGCTGTGAGTTTGAATTTGATCTTCCAGTCTGGTGCTTACTTTCTATTAACATTGTGCTGCATTTTTCAAACTATTGATTTTTGTCTCTTTCTTGGAGGAAGAATCAAATTGTGAGAAGGGATAAGAATTTGAGGAAAAAACGATCCCTATACAAGGGCTTTGGTGCTTACCTTGCTATAAGGCGAACTGCAGAAGCTCTTTGTTTTGCCATTTTTATCACATTGGCAGGAGTCACACATCACACTAAACCACCACTGGCACTCATGCGAGTGCCAACAGATGACCAAGCTTGCTTGGCTTGTTCCTCCACTCCCCCTCGGTTCTCCCACCGGCTCAAGCACATGCCCCCTCTTCTGTTGTGGCAGAATTCCACTTCGGCACCCATTTTGCAGTCAGTTCTGCTGGGGCTGCCAACAACTGAGGAAAACTGCCTATCTCTGCATCAGATTACTGGTGTGTGTGTGTGTGTGTGTGTGTGTGTGTGTGAGCGCGCGCGCATGTGTAGCTGGCACAGATTTTTTTTTCTTTTTTGCACAAGAGAGCAAGAATGATATCTCTCTTGCTTTTTAAAGGGCAACTTCACCTTACACTGAAATAAGAACACCCCAAGTGTCTTCCCTGCAGCCACTTTTCTCTTTCTGCTCATTGCCTACCTTCATTGCTGTTATATCTTTGAAAGTTATTTTTATTGTAACAAATGTTATGTACAGTCTCATACACAACCATATCCACACATCTGTAAATAAAACAATTAGAATATTATAACTATGATTAATTAGTCTGTTCATATGCCAGATTATAATTTCCTACTTCAAAAAATCAAGCTAGATAACTGAGGCTCCGACTTCACCATTCATTTTTGGAAAATACATTTAGAAATGGTACAAAGTGATTATGAAATTATCTTTATTACTCCTTTCACCACATGGAGGCAATGGCTAGTTTCTCCACCAGTGCCAATGTCCATATTTTATCAAGTTATTTCTAAAATTATTATCTAGAAATAATAATTATTATCTAGAAATAAATACTTGGGCATTTTCCCATGTCCTGGCAGTCTTAGTTTTTAGAGGCCAACAAGCATAAGCAAAAGAAAACAAATTATTATGTAACCTCCCGAGTAAACAATTAAAATAGTGATAATGTTCCATTAGAAGTTGCCTTTTGATGTGTTGCATCTACCACTTTGTGATGGAATGTTTTGACTTTTGGCCAGAAGATCCACATATGTTGAACTGAAGTCCTTAAGCCGTAGTTCTTCCAACATATATTGATAATACCTTATAACCTTTCTGTAATTTTGTAGGACATAAATGCCAGCTATGAATAGTATTTCCTTAGACCTAGTTGATATGGGCTTACAGGACTATGGGGGCCATATTCTTTTCCATGACTCTGGACAGACCTGAAGGCAGCCTGAACTTTGTAAGTGTATGCATGCCATAGCATAGCTGTGATAATGCAGGGAAGCTCAAGGAGAATTTCAAAGGGCCCCAACCTTATCCAGAGTCCCTGGACTACAGTCTGACTCAGAACACAATTAGAACATATTTCATGTTTCTGCAAATATTGAAATGCAGTTCTAAGCTGAAATGCATACAAAATATGTATTTTAGGAAAACATACAGTTAGAGGTGCACAATGCATAAAATATGTTAAATAGCATTTATATATATGTGTGTGTGTGTGTGTGTACATTTATTTTTAAAATCGCTGCTTGATGTGTAAATCAGATGGAACAGACTTATGAACACAAGGGAAACTAACCTGGTCCAGAAACAGACTGATGTGTTCTTCTCCATGTGCACTGGGGAAGGTTGCCTGGGGGCACAAGGTTTGAGGACAGGATGTACATACTTACTTACTTACTTACTTACTTATGTGAGCCATCCCAAGGCTATAAGTGATGGGACGACATACAAAAAGTCTAAATAAATACATACATACATACATACATACATACATACATACATACTGGTCATCAAGCCACCCTCTTGTGTCAGCCATTTGGCATTTTTCCTGTGCAGCTAATCTGGAATGTTGTTATGGAATGGCCTCATTATTAGTGGTGGCAGCTGAGCAACCAAGGATGCTGTACGGATCTGCCAGCATTCCTAAGTTGACACTTGTTTCTGCAGATATGGGTGTATGTCTCACTTTCTGCTGGTTACATTACATTTTGTGAGTGTTAGCCCTGGTGTAGGAGAAAATTAGACTGCAGGTGGCACAGTGGTTTAAGCCGCTGTGCTGCTGTGCTGGTTGATCGAAAGGTCGCCAGTTTGAATCTGCACAACGGAGTGAGCTCCTGTTGCTCCATCCCAGCTCCTGCCAACCTTGCAGTTCAAAAGCATGCAAATGCAAGTAGATGAAAAGGTACCACTTCGGTGGGCAGGTAACAGTGTTCCGTGCACTTCGGTGTTTAGTCATGCCGGCCACATGACCACGGAGACTGTCTGCGGACAAACGCTGGCTCCCTCGGCTAGGAAACGGAGATGAGCACCACCCCCTAGAGTCAGGCATGACTGGACTTAATGTCAAGGGGAAACCTTTACCTTTTAGGAGAAAGTTATAGGATGGTTCTTCCCACATCTACTCTGCAAACAGTGTAGATACAAGATATGTAATATCAGCTTCAGAATAATTTTTCCCCAAAAGATTCTTCTCAAAGAACCGTTTCAGTGAATTGGCTTTAGTTCTTCTTCAGTGTACAACTATAAATACTAACACAGTTAATTTTGATGAAAACCATGCCAAGTTTTACAATCCTAAATAAAGTATATGTTGCTGGAAGTTGATTATCTGCACAAACCAAAAAGAATGACTTATGAGGGGGCATCTTTAAAACATACCAAATAATAAAACAGAAAATATCAAAACCAGGTTTAAGTGGCATGTGATACGTCCAAGTTCTATACATAAAGAATGTGAAGGAACAGACCAGATCAATCTGACAGGTGCCTAAAAATGGTAAATTAGTTTAATACAATGTGTTATTTCATATAAACATAACTTTATATGCCTATTAATCCTCTGCAACAGAGCTACAAAGACAGTGTTGAAGACAGACAGGTGTTTGTGGCCAGGAAGCTTCTTGTGTCTGGCAAAAATTAAAAGGAAAAAGAAAACAGACATAATATTATTATTTATAATGTGAATAGTGCTTTCAAAGAACTTCAAATATATCACCTAGACATAATTTTCACAACATCTCAGCAAGTAAAATAAGGATTATTATTCCTCATATTGCAGATAGAGATATTGAGGCAAAGAAAGAAAGAAAATGGCTTTTCTAGGACCACCTAATGAAATTTTGGCAGAGACAAAACTTGAGCTGTGGACTTTCCAATATGTAACTTTTACTTGGGAGAAAGCTCAGTTTAACTAATCTGATTTTATGTCTGAGTAGATTTCCACAGGATGCACTCTTGGTCTTGGGCAGCACAATCTTATGGCTGCTAAACAGGTCAGAGACAAGGCTGGAAAATCACTCCAAACTCATAGCTGGGGATCTGCCCTTGGACACCCAGGCAAAGAATTGTGCTGACTGCTTTTCTGAGATTACAAGTGCATCCCTGGAGAAGGGCTTCTGCAAGATAGGGAGCATCTCAGCCATCAATTCAAATGGAGACTGGAGTCAAGAAATTTGAAGAAGACTGAGATTTAGAAAAGCAGCAATGACGGAACTAAAAAGGCCATTATCTTCCGCACTTCGGTACAGTTGTGAACGCTGGACAGTGAAGAAAGTTGAAGAAACATGGTGCTAGAAGAGAGCTTTGCAAATATCCTGGACTGACAAAAAGATGATTGAGTATGTCCAAGATCAAATCAAACCAGAACTTTTTCTAGAAGCAAAGCAAAAAATGACAACACTAAATTTGATGTACCTTGGGCACATCCTGAAAAAGCAAGAATTTCTGGAAAAGACAATGATGTTAGGATAAGTTGAGGGTGGATGAAGAAGAGACAGGCCAATATGAAATGGATTGATTCTATAAAGGAAGCCCCAGCCTTGAGTTCACAACTGAGCAGGGCCATCAGAGATGGGGCATTTTGGAGGGCATTCATGCATGGGATCTCCATGAGTCAGGGATGACTTGATGCTATGTTACCATAGTTCCCATACACTTCATTAAAATGACAGTTTCTGCAAAAAAAATGACCATAACTGATGTGATTTAGCACTCTTATACTCAGCACGTAAGAACAATATATTCATGTAGAGCTCCATGCTGCTGGCTGGAAATTCACCCACTTATGCATACTGCCGTCCTGAATCAGGCACCACTGCATATTTAGTTGAAATGAGCCAAATGAGATGCAACACTAGTAAACATAACACACAGGTTTGGGTTTTTTTTAACATCCCAGGAATCACATTAAACTGGGACCCAAAGGGACTACAAGGAAGACTTCTCCTCATAGACTGTGACCTGAAAAAGATTCACTGAAATAAATAGCTTTCATACAACTGTGGTCCATGTCCTGTTTTGATTGTAGAAAAGGTGTCTTATATAAAGTCAGACCATGAGGGTGCAGTGGAACCAGAGTTTTCACAGATGTAGTTCTGGGACTTTATTTATTTCTTTTAAGTAGGAACACTTGCATCATCTGCCATCTACCACAGAATTTTCTATTTCCTCTGAGTGTTGCTACAATCCTGACACTAGCTTGGAGAAAATAAAAGTTTCCACCAATGATACATTTCCCCTGATTTGATACACAGTATTGTGGGTGGGCAGAGATTGCCTTGAGAATGCAGCTCAGACCCATTAGCTTTACCCAGGCTGGTGGCCACATAAACTACTAAAAATCGTTTGTTGATACAGGTCAATGAAGCTGACGGAATTGTCTTTTTGGTGGCATGGCAATGGAACCCCAAAATATGCTGCTAGTGCTGTCTACTCTGTCTTCTAGTGAATTCCCAAGGTCAGAACCAGGGATCCTTTCCAGCCCGACTGCTGTAGATCCATTTTTTCTATTGAAAATGTCAGGGATTGTGCTGGATATCTTCTACATGCCTATAGAATTCTTTACTATTGGACTACAATGCAACTCCAGTCCAAATAGTTTTTTATTACACTACAATTCTATATACACAAAAGAAGTATGGGAAAAGCAAACATGCCTTTAAAAGAAAATACACTTTTACCTGGAACCTTCAAAGAGACATAAACTGATAAACATTTCTCATAAGTTATGGATGAACTGAAATCAAGAAATTATTAAAAATGCATAAGTGCGATACGTGTGGAAACTGATCTATTCACTAAGCATGTTTATTCTTAGTGAGTACAAAGATAGGCAATTTCATCATCCCAGAATCATTTTCACCAGCAAGATATTCCTTGGAAAATAAAAGAATGTGTGGTAGGTTTTGAATACAGTGTTCAAAAACAATTTTAGAAGTCCACTCCTAAACAATTTTAGGAGCACAACTCATTTACAAGTTATGGATATCCTGCAGAGACAGCATTTAATAGCTGCCCAATTCATGATTATTTGGAGGTAAATAAAGAATGGAGATAGGCTGAGTGTTTAAGCTAGCACCTGCTGAATATTTCTCAGCCTAGAATTTCATACTAGCACCTTAATGCTGTATCAGTCAAATCTTGTGATATTTCTTGTTAGATTGAAAATCCTATCTTTAAGAAGTTCAGTGCAGGGAGTGTAATCTAATAAAATGAAGCAAAAGAATAATAAACTTTAAGGCAGAACCATATGATAAAATCCACTTCTATTCTGCCACCTAGCTAAATAAAAATGACTTGCATCATTTTGTCAATAGAAGAATTGGAGATGGGATTCTCTTATTCCTTTCAAGCAGAGTCTCCTTGTAAATAATTATTTATTTTCCATTCAAATTACTAACAAATCACTAATGATTAACAAACTATAGCCACAAGAAAATGAGTCTCTGTGGATGAACAAAGTAATTCGTTGAACCCAAACTAGAAACGACTTCCAAAATAACCCTGGGCCCCATTCCTCTGGTGAGCACCTCTGGGGAAGGGCCAGCCTCCTTGATCTATGCAGTCCCTCTAATTGGGTAGCCCTTCTGACCCAAAGCTGCATCATGGGGTCAGGGTCCAGACTGGGCTCATCTGCCTCCTCTCCTTGTCCCCTCCACTCACTTCCAAATCCTGTCTGCTCCTATGGTCTACCTGAGCACCTGGAGATGGTAGCCTTGAAGATGGAGCCTTCATCCTCCTCTGCCATCTCAGTTCCCACTCCCCCTGTCTCCCAGCAATCACAGTCCTCACCTGAAGGGTTGGTGCAATGTTGACACTGGAAAGCATTCCAGGAATAACTGGCTCTCCCTTTCCCAACAGACTGGAAATGGAAGACACCCCTCCTCTCTCACACACACACTTTCATCATTCATAGTATGTGCAGGTGGTTTATGAGCAAGGCCTCCCATAAGCAAACTTAATAAAAAGCTAAACTGTGCCAGGATTAAAGCTGTCCAAGGAGAGGCTTTTATAAGTACAGTTGCCATTTTAAATACAGGCATTCCTCTATTTAAAACGTTTGTAGAGATTTATGAAAATGTGAACATGCAAAAATAGGTAATTTCAAATATTTTAAATTAACTCATAATTCCATGATTTGCATTCACAAGAATTTGATCAAACATCAAGGCTGAGATCCTTGGAGCTACAGTGAACTCAGAATCATGGTGCCTGTGCTTTTTTCTCCCCACATTTTTCTTCTTTAAAAGAGAAGACATGTGAAAGTTTCTGAAATTTTCCTAAACTGGTTTCCACATGATGTAGAAGACTTCTGCTTGTGAAAAAGAGAATGCAACACCTCCTTGGACACTGAGACTTTGTTGAACAATTCCTTGGACCTTGGCTAAGGCATTTCATGGAAAATGTTTATGAGATCCTGCCACCACCTCAGCCTTCTCTCCTCCTACTCCAAAATTCCTCAGCTAGATGATCAAAACTAGCACCTCCCACCTTGCACTGGATGCCTCAAATCCACTGTGTTTGTAGTATTACAGGTATCCCTATCCAAAAGGATCAAGTGGTGCCAGTTTGCATAAATATGTGATACAGACTATATACCTGCTTTGGACAAAGTCTGTCCAGCAGACAATCTCAAAACTGATCTTATGAACAATGATATTGTATTTTCACATATGAGAGCAACTATGAACCTCGTAACAGATAGAAAGAAATGTAAGGATTCTGTGTTCTTCAAGCCAGAATGGGTTATGTCATAATCCTCATACAAATGGTCTCAAAGATATAGTTGTTGTGTAGACTGTTCTGTTCTGTGTGCTTAGCTGTGTCATTGTTTTTTCCATTTATGCATTAGAGATATTTAAAAATACAGGGGAGTATGAATACTAGCACTGTCTATGCTGCAGATGAGAAATCTCTGATGATATTCCTAGATTGCATGGACATCATATTGTATCTTTTTATTTTCTTTTTATTGGAATTCAGCTTTAGCATCAACAAGACATGCAAGTAGTGTGCTCTAATACATGCCATTCAATGAGCAGGTCTTTCAGATTAATTCTGAAAGTAGGGCTGCACTTGTATTAATATAGAGAGTACTTTGAAACTCCAGATGAAACAAGATCGATTACTGTTTTCATCATAAAAGTGACCAAAAACTAAGCAGGTCATTATTTTGTTTTTGAAAATTTGACTGGCAATTACAAGTGTCTGTTCTGCTACTTAACTCAAAACACTTTTACAACAATTGATTTCAAGATTGTTTAGAACACTGTAAACTTAAACCAAATCAGTTAACAGGCCTTCCCTAAGGAATCCTGACATTGTTACAAGAAACTCAGTTCCTTTGTTTCTCCCAATTCATTGAGAAAAGCCATAACAAAGCAGCATAAAAACTACTGTGTTTGCTAATTAAATCAATTTAGAAATGAATTTGGGTAAAGACTGTTGCCAACTGACCAGAAAAAGAACTAGACACACATATTTTGTGTTTTAATAGTACAAACATTATCAAAAATTAGCAGTTTAAGATTTTACAGCATGAAATATTTTCACAACCTGAAAATAAATAAATTACACTTAAAGACACAGCTATGACAGTTGAAAACCTGATAATTCTGTAATTAAATGGGTGTTCTGTTAACAGATTTAACTATATAAACTGAGGATTCTAAATTCAATCCATAGAAACAGACAAGTCAAAGTTACTAGTCCACAAAGGCCTTGCAGTTCTAGCTGTCCACATATAATTTTGATGGGCCAAAACTTAAGAAATTCCAACAATTGTAAACTATTTCCCAGTCATAGAAATCAGCCGATTTTTTCTTATCAAAATGACAAAGCAAATAGTATAAACTCATTCGGATATAGATTAATTTTAAAAAGCCAGGGTTGTTGAAATGTATTGTCTGAACCCAGCAGCTCTAACAAACCATGGTGAAAAACTCACAGTTCACAACCCAACCACAAATCATGGTTTCTCTTCATAGGTTGTTTGTGGTTAACAAACAATGATTTGTTGTTGTGTTTGGGTTCAGATAACAAAACAATGCACATCTCAAAAAGAGCCCATTGTTTAACAAAACCCACCCACAACTCATATTCAACCTTTCAGTGTGGTTTACAGTATTGTGCAAACTCAATCACAGTAATCACAGTCATTTTGTTACATGATATTACTGTAATGTCAATCTGCTATAGCACTTTCAGGACAATGTTCAGAGTGTATATACTGGTTGAAAATACCACTTAGCACCCATTTAACACTGCTACTGGCCAAACTGGCGATGTTCTTATGATGAAAAAGGACTTTGATTTATATGCCATCTTTTCACAAAGGAAACTGTTTTCAAGGTGGCTCAGTAAATACAACGCCATCATAATTCATTGATTTTTTTTTAAAGTATATTTTTCTTGAGATTTCTTTTTCAATCTAAAACTGAGCACATCAATCCTTCTGCTATGGCCCAATGTTTTCCCAGCAATAACATTATCACTGCAAGTCTCTAGTTAGTTTTCTTTGTCAAGGTGCTTGAGCAGGTTGTAAGTTTTCCATTGCAGGCTGTTACAGATGACATTATTTAGACTCAACCCAGCTTCTAGCTGGGTTATAGAACTAAAACCGCTTAGGATACAATCCTGTGCATTTTTAGACAGGTGAAACCCATAAAATTCCCAATACATTCCAACACATGCTTGCATTTGCAGGCCTTGTTATGCTTAAACACATATAGGATTGCATGCATTCCTTTCACTCAGGAATAGACAAGACTAATGCAACTACATTTCTTCTCCTGGACCTTTTCATGGCTTTCAGTACTGACGATTATAGCATCTTTCTGAACAGTTTTACCAGAGTGAGGCCTTGAGGTGTGAATCTACAGAGACTGTGGACCTGTTTGGGTGGGGGAGGGGGGAATCCAAAAGGCAGAGTTGGAAGAATAACCCTAACCCTTTGCATTTGTGGTACCTTATTGTTCCAGCCTGACTACATGAAACTACTGGCAAAGTCATTCAGAGATTTGCATTCAGGTGTCACCTGTATGCAGATTTTTTCCATAGACTAATTCCAGGCTGGTATTGGAACCTGCATCTGGAGGTATTTCTGGGATGAATCAGAGCAACCACACTGAATCTTAAGCCAGAAAAAACTACTTTTGTCTGGAAAGAGTGCTGACCTGGATTGAAGTTTGCACCCTGTTTTGGATGTGGTCTCACTCCCAGGAACAGGGCACAGAATTCCTTCAATTGGGAGATACACAAAAAGCCCTGTTAATAATACCCACCAAGATTACCTCTCTAGAAGGTGGGACTCATCACAAGGACTCAGGTGAGAAGCACAAAGTTCAGGGAAGTTCGCAGGAGAGAAAGAGGTAACCCAGCTCACACGTAATGGCTAGTTAGTGCCTCCCATTCAAGTGTAACAACTGGTCACTGAAGACTGAGGCCAAGATCATTCACCCTGTTCACACTGCCAATCAGTATGTACAGGTGTGAAAGCTGAACAGCGAAGAAAGCTTGCAGGAAGAAAACTGATGTATATGAAACATGCTGCTGGAAGTCAGCTTTGTGAATACTCTTGAGAAGGGCTGTGTGAGGAATCTGTTGGATTCGCCAAACTCCAGCCTCCTTTCCTGGGGCCAAGTGCCTGACTTCCTGGTGAGTGCACTCAGCGTTGCATGGTGCTTAGCAAAAATCAAGCTCCATGTGAACTCAAGTGGCATCCCTCTTCCATGCACATGATTTGCAGTCTTTGTTTGTGCTGCATTTGCCAGTTGCACAACCTTTGCTCCCTGAGTGTTTGCAGACTCCCTCTTGGCTCAGTTTGTATACTAAGACAGAGTTGAGCATGAGATAAAGACCACAAACTGAAGATTCTAGGTAAGATCATCCTACCCTGGACTGACAGAAAGACAGTTAGTGGTCGTAGATCAACTCAAGCCAGAACTTGACCTGCAAACCAAAATGACAAAACTGGAGATGTCACATCCTGAGCACATCATGGGAAGGCAAGACTCAGTGGAGAAGACAATAAGCTTAGGGAAAGTTGAAGGCAGAAAAAGAGGAGGACCAAATAGGAGCTGGATCCTAAAGGAAGCCACAGCCTTGAGTTGAGCTGAGCAGGGCTACAAAGGACAAGGCAATCTGAAAGATATTCATTCATTCACAGGATTTCCATAAGTCAGAAATAGCTTAATGACATTAACAACAATAAACTGCCTCCCATGCACTTGCTGTTTTGTCATTCTTTCCAGATCACCAAACAACTGTTCCTGGGTTGTGGCCATGGCCTGCCAACCTAGCATTCTCATTTTAATTCAAGGTTTATTCTTTGGTTCTCAGGTGTTAGGATCCAGCAAGAAAGCTGAAGTGGTGAGTGAAAGGTAGTTTCCTAAGTTTCTCCAGTGCTGCTGTAGGAAACTATGGGTTATTTAGCCAATAGTTAGCCATTATGTGAATTATATCATTTTTTTCAGATTCCTTGACCTCAAGCTATTTATAATGGGTAGCATTGCAATGATGGTAAACGGAAGGAATATCAAAACACTCAAGTCCTCCACACCTAGGCATAGAGTGCTTCTAGACACAGATTCCTAGCACTACTAAAAAAAAACCTTTGTACAACAGTTCTCCCTTTTTCTCTTTAGCATTTTCAATGGAAAGGAAAACACACAAGGAAGTAGTGGGACAACATGGAACAAGTGGAAGCCGGTTACATTGCATACACATGCATTTTGCAAATAAGGCAGAGCAAGTGTTCAAAAATACCGAAAAATGTCTGCTTACAACTTGGGCACAAGACACACAAAAAGCTTCTTAAAGAGTAACACCTGCTCAACAAAACTGTATTTTTAAAGCACAGAGGCTTTTTAAAGTAGGAGACAAAGTTCACGAAGCCAGAAATGCCCATGACCGTGCTACTGTCCCTTACCAGTTATTGTTATTACTATTTATTAGACTTTTAGCCCACCCCATTAGCCACATGGCTCCCTGAGCAAGTTACCAGTTAAGGAGTCTTCCACTATCCCAAATTTTCCACCAAGAATATATTGAATGTATGTTGCAGATAATCTCTGATTAAGGTTTCTGTATGATATGCATGACCCCAAAGATGTTTGTCTCATTCACATTTTATATTTTTGACTGCACAACAATAGATAATATGCTTGAAACTGTTCTAACTTTTCTTTAACATCTACAGCTTCATTAACAAATGCATTAATTAACAACCAACTCAATCCAAAATGAACTCCTGTGCGGCATCATGCACAGATCAGTCACCAGGAAATTCATGAAAGTGCTGAAACTATTTGTGAAGAAACAGTCGTAGAACATAGGAAGCGCCCTTACACTGACTGGGTTCAGACAACAACAAAAACTTGAGGCTTGAGCATTGGTTGTTGTTGAACTGTGCGTTGCTGTGTTAGCTAGCCACTGACCAGACATGGCATGTTAACCATGTACAATCCATGAAGAGAACTAATTGTTTGTCTTTAGGCTGTGAACTACGGGTTGTTAAGTTAGTTGGATTTAGACAAGATAACTAATGATTCAACAGCAACCCATAGCCAGCCCTTGAGTGTAGGCTATCATTTATTTATTTTTATTTATTTTTCGATTTATATCCTGCTTTTTTCCTAAAGGGCTCAAGGCAGCTTACATCTTCTCCTCCATCTTATCCCCACAACAACAACCCTGTGAGGTAGGTTGGGCTGCGAGGCTGTGACTGGCCCAAAGTCACCCAGTTGGCTCCATGGCTGAGCAGGGACTAGAACCCAGATGGTCTGAGTCCCAGTCCCATGCTCTTAACCACTACATCACACTGGCTCTCTTGTAGCCTAACCCAATTGTGAAGGCAATATTGGGAGCATCTATCCCAATATTGTCAGCAATGACTAGCAGAGGTTCTCCAGGGTTTCAGATGGAATTCCTGTCCCTATCAAGAAATGCTAGGAACGGAAATTAAGACCTCCTGCATGCTGCATGAAAACCACATTTTCTAGCACTGAGCTACAGACCCTCCCCTCACAAATTAGCACATAAGGAAGAAAACTGGTAGACAAAATTCATTTCCTACTAAAAGCCAGCTGCAGTTTCGAATTCCAGCATTGTATCAATGAGCTTTATTCAGTGTGAAAGGCACATTCCTCAACCATTATTCCATATTCATGAAGTCTGCTTTCATACTTATTACTGAATACTGAACTGAATACATGTATTTGTAACATATATACCTGTCCTAGGTTATCAAAAAGTCAGATCATCCAGAGTGTCACCATGTCCTGCAAGTTATTTCATTTCAAAGTGGGTATTAATGGAGATTTTTTTAATGGATCCATGCCATACAATATTTACATTTGACTCATCCTTGGGCCCAACAGAGTTAAGGTAATAATGGTAAAACATGTTTCATAACCTTCAGTATTAGTTGTTTGACTTAGACATGCAATCCTACAATCCACATTACTTCACAGATCCTAAGAAAAGATTTATGTGTATCTTTGTACCATTTAATTCCCAATCTAATGTTAATACAAAAATTTAAATCAACCTGTCAGAAACATTGGAAACTTTGTGATTACCTTTATATATGTAGCATTTGTCACAAAGGAACAAGGGGCACAAACCTTGCCATACCAGATGTTGAGCTCAGACAAGAAGAGGCGGACCTTGCCCTTGTCCTACCCTAAAAGCAGGACCACAAGCATCTTTGGCCTGATTTAGCACAATTCATATATTCTGACTTCCATCATAAAATGTACAAGTAATGATCTACATAGCCTTGCTGCTGGTGGTAGGGACACTTCATTGATAAATGTTATAAATTAAAGGTCCTGCAAACAACTTTTTAGAAAATCCATTTAGATTCGACTTGAATTTAAGAGGTATATAAACAAATTAAATCTCCATGATCAAATATGCCTGTGAAGAACAAGCTTCCTCTCCCCTGCCTATGTGTACACAGAGATGACTGATTCATTGAAGCGTATACAAAGCGCACACTTGAAAAGGTTCTACAGTTGCTAATAAATCTTTCCTAAAGGTTTGGTCCTAGAAAGCAAGTTATACGCTTTCTTCTCATTCACCTTTCTTTATGGGGAAATGTGTGTCAGTGTGCCTGTTGGAAGAATGCACTGCCACTATTTGTCCCTGCTCAAGGTTAACTGCTTTATACAGCTCAATCCTATGACTGTCTATTCAGAGGTTTGTGCCACTGAGTCATATGAACCTACTTCCAGGTTAGTATGTATGGGAGTGCACCATAAGGACCCACTGCACAATCTGTTCCTCCAGAGCTGATTCATTCAAGACATATTGGGAAACCTTCTGGGGCTGGCTGACTAATTGGAGTAGTGTAACCACACCATCCTTCCACTCTGTCAGGGCATTCAGCAAAAGAGTCCAACTGAAAACTTGAATACACAAGATAGAGGCTCCAACAGATTTTCCGCTAGTCTCTTATTCTTCAGTCCGTGGTCTCTACAGTTGCTTCTGCTTAGAACAGTACCATTATCTGCACTTTTAACACACACTTCAAAACATCTGCTCAATTCATAACAATTGTCTCGCAACGATTCCTGAAGATCCGTGAACTCATTCAAAACCATGACTAAAACTAAAGCGCACTCGAATTAAGCAAACTCAACTTCAAGTCTTTAGCTGCCGACTTCAAGAAGATGAATTAACTTTTAATCTCTACACCTCCCACCCCCCACATACACACACAAATCTACACGCCCCTCATCAACTGCTTCATCCTTGGCAAGAGCCCGCAAGGCGCCTTCCTCTCAGCAATCCGTTAGCCTGACCAAGTTCCCAGATCTCTTTGAGCCCACGGGTCTTTAAGAAGAAGGGGCGTCCTTGTTGAACACTTTAGCAGTCCGATCCTGCGCACGTTTCCTCGGAACACGTTCCACGCGAAAGAGAGCCTGGACCTGCATCCCTCGCAAGTTCACACAACCCCACGTGCACGTCTCTGAGGCCATATTCACAACACTTCTGCAGCTTTCTTCTCCTCTTCCTCCCCGCCCCCAGACCCCCCCCCGCCCCCGGGTGCTGGCCTCTCTTCCAGGACTTTTTTGGCGAGGGGCACCCTATCGCAACACTGCCGCGCAGTTGCAGCCTTGAGAGGACGCCTCAGCGGCCAGCGACTCACTTACCAGTTGCATGCCACAGATGAAGATCAGCGTGCACCTGCCGCTGCAATAACCCATGATTTCCGAGACCCTCGCCGCAGTCCCACGCAGAGCCCAGCCGTATCCAATCAGATGCCGGGAGAGGCTAAGCGAGCCTGAGCAGGACTCGGGGGGCTGCTGCCTGCCGCCGCCGCCGCGCCAAGAGCGCGTCCCGGGAAGTGACAGGCATTAGGATCGCCTTCGCAGCAGCCGCGGCAGCGGCACCCTCCGCCACAACCGCCTTTGCAGCGCCGCGGACAGCCGCCGCCTCGGCAGCCTTCACTCGCCCTGTGCAAAGATGCCTCCGCCAACAGCAGCGCGGCCGGGAAGGGTGTCCCGGCAGTCGGCGGGGTCAGCGACAGTTCCCAAAGGCATCCGACGGCCTCTCCAAGTTTGCCCTCCGCCTGGGCTCGGCTCTTGAGCCATCCAGCCGCTTGGGCAATGAGACAGCTAGGGAGGGAGGGAGCGGGAGGGAGGGAGGGAGCGAGGGAAGCGAGCTCAGCTCATTCTGGCAGGCTGGGTCCCCCCACCCCACCACACACATGCGCGCCCATACACACACACACACACACACACAACGCACACGCAACGCGCGCACACACGCACACACACACACACACAGGCTCCCGCGGCTTGTTTTTCCTCAGGCGACCACAGCGGAAAAGCCTCTCCTCAGAGCCTGCTTGGGTGTCTCCCCTTAGCCAAAAGCGTCCATGCCTCCATTCAGTGGCACAGCGATTATTCCCAATGCAGCACAGCAACAGAAGGAGGAGGAGGAGGAGGAGGAGGAGGAAGGGAGCTGGCGGCGGCGGCTGCTCACAAGCATGACAGGCGCTGTCTCTCAATGTTAGCAAGGCAACGGCCGCCGCCGCCGTAGCTTCCTGCTCCAGCCCAGCTCGGAAACGGCCGGGAGGGCGGGGGACGTGAGTTGGCGGGGGAGAGAACGGGGAGGAAGTGGAGAGCCTCCCGGTCCCTTTATGACTTTGGCTCTGCTCTGGACTCCGCGGGCATCTCCCCTGCCATCGCCGGGCGGGGGGCAGGCGCGCGCGCGCGAGGAGGCAAGCAGCCTCCGCCGACACGCTTGCTCCGCTCTTCCTCTTTCCCCCACCCGAGAGCAGCCGAGCGGCTTTGTGCTCCCCCGCCACCCCCGCCGGCGTCGCTGCGGAGAGGCGCGCTCGAGGGGGCCGCTGCTCTCTTCTGGGGCTTTCTGAAGAGGCTTTCACACGAGAGGGAGGAGGGGCGCCTGGGGGGACAGCGCCGCCGCGGCTTCTGCTGGGCTGCTGCGGGCAGACGGGTGGGGTGGGGAAAGGTGTGCCAGGCTGTTCGGCGGAGACAAGTGACGCTTCCCGCTGCCACCCCACCTCCTGGTCACACGCTTTGTCTGCTGATGCTCCGGTTCTGCTTGGTCTCCCCCTGTCTAGGGGAATGGGGTGGCGGCAGCCTCTGGAGGAAGACGCTGTGCAAAGGCGAGGGAGGGGGTGAGCAGCGCGGAGCTCTCTGCTGCCGCCTGCTGGGCTTCTGTTAAATTTTACGAAGAAAGGCACCCACCGCACTCTGGAAAGGAACCTTTGGATGGAGCTCTGCAATGAAAGACTATCTCAGGGTGCAATATTCCTATGCATGCTTAGATGGGGGTGGGAGAGTACCCTGTAACTCCCAGCATGCCCCAGCCAGGATGGCTTGTAGGACTGCTTCCTTTCCCCCATCTGGTCTAAATATGGACAGACTTGTACTGTAAATGGATGAACAGACTCTTGAGGGACTCTTTCAGATCTCATTGCCACATGCCTGATGCATTCCTTGAGTTCATCTGTTCTGTTTTGCAATTCGTATGAACAGTGGTATGAATTGTAGAAGATAATAACATGCTTTGTGATGAAGACGTGATGGCAAAAGCAAACCAGTTGTGTGATAAGCAAGAAGTCTCTGCCATGCAGTTTGCTAAACAGATTCCCTCTCCAGATGTGTTGGCGAGCAACCTCCATCATTCCCAGCTAGCATGGCCCTATTCTCAGAAAGGGAGAACACATCATCCGCTTTCTTCACACTGTAGAACTTTATCACGTCTCCCATGTTTAGTTTTTAACAACAGTTTTATATGTTAATCTTTCTTCAAAGGAATGTTCTGTTTGCCCTAGGGCCTTGAATTTTTTTTTAACCTCTCTTCTCTGCACCTTTTCCAACTTTTGATTCCAAGCTTCTGGCCATTCTTTCCTCCAGTACATCATCTAATCTAAATTCCAGCTTCATTATAAATATCCTCATCTGGAATCAGTTGCTGTGAAGAAAGGTATTGTACCTCTTTCACATCAGTAGCATAATAGTACGAAATGACCTTGCGCCATACCACTGCTATCTCCAAAAAGTAATAGGCACATCCTCTGTACAAAGCTCATACCCAGTGGACTTGCCAAGTGTAACTGGTTTTATATTGAATACATTGATTCACAGCAGTATAGGTGGTTCACTTGGGCATCTATGCTCTCACAGAATAACTATAATTTAGCTGCCGAGTTACATGAACTAGTAAGTAGCATGAAAGCTTGCTTGTTTCTAGGAATCCTTCAGTTCTGTTTGCCATCACTATAAAAACATTAACCCAATGAGATTTGAACAATTTTCTGTAATAATACCCACTAGAACTAGTGATTACTGGCTGTTGCATTTGTTACAATTCCACTCAAGCAGCGGATAGGAACAGGCAACAAAAGAGAGTGCAAAGCCCCCCAGATCAATGCTAAGATAGCACTTGGACACTTCTTCTTAAGGACACTCTAAATTCTGCCAATGGTTTTGCACTGAGAAGGGCAACAGATCCCTGCTCAGTCACTGACATCAAGCTCACGGGATCCAGGTGGAAGATTCTCCTCAGCAGCTGAATGGGCCTCTGCAGAGGCACCTCTTTTTGGAACAAGGATGCCCAGATGATCAGAAAGTTGTGGAAGGAGAACATGTTCAATAGCTGCCATGTACACTGTCCTTGATATTGCCATTAATATGTTCATAGCAGTTTCTCTTTTACAAATGGGAGTGCATCAAGATGAAGTGATAAGTGAGCCCAAAATGCAAGATTGTAGATGCACATGAACTACTGAAACTAATTTCCTCTTCTTCTTTGGTATCTGGTATGTAAGTGCACTTCTGTAAAATCAGTGTATACGTGTGTGTGTGTGTTTAAACAGAATTAATGTATAGCTGCTAAGTGGAAGCAGAGAAGATAACAAAGCCTGGATAGACTTGGTTCTCTCTTTACATTCCTTTTCCTTGCATTGCTTTTAGAGATGGTGTTTATAGTAGGATATTCACAAACCACTGCTCAAATTAGAAAGAATATAATCAAGATGGATGCAGCCCATCCTGAACATGCTTCATGCCATTGTTGTGCTCTCTCAAGCCCCTCTTCACTGCCAAGGAGCACAGAACTGACTTACAGGAGTAGAAGTAGGGCAACAGGTTTGAACAAACTGTTAGGACCCTGTTTCTTCCCCAAAATGGATGAAAGGCAAAGGAGATGTAATGTAGTACAGGATAGTAATGTGGCTAGTATATTTTACCACTGAGAATAAAAAGGATCATTCCTCACGAACCCAATGGAAAATGAAGCCTGCACTAGTAGTCCAACTCCATCAATGATCCCTTGTAGGAACATTTATGGAGTTTACTTCATTTTTCAAACTCATATAGAAGGAAGGGACTCTGAAGAAGTCTCTTCCACCTTTGAGGGAGCTATTATTCCACTCAAGGCCCCAAGGTGTGCTTTTGCCTTCCACTGTGTAAATGATATAACAGTAAAGAGGAAGATCAGGCTCTTTTTAGCATTCAAATCATAGAATAGTAGAGTTGGAAAGAGCCAAGAAGGCCATCAGGTCCAACCCCTGTTGCAGGTCACCAGTTTACAGCATCCCACTCAGACTCAAATACAATCATCATGTCTGGGGTTTGTTTTGTACCTCTTTAATCAGCTGGGGGCGGAATGCTTGGATGATTCTCTACCCATCCTCTTTCTTGCTTCCACATGTGAGCACAGTGTCCCCAACCTGGCACCCACCCAAGCACCTCATGTCAAGAGGCAGCAATGAATTGGGGTTAGTGGGAAATCAAGGAGTAGTACTGCTCCTCTCCCAGTGCTCTCTGGTGGATCATCCACTCTTACCCAAAGAAGATCTTTAGGGCAGGAGCCAGGAAGAGCAGAAATTTCTCTGTCATTTATTTATTTGTTTATTTATTTAAAACATTTGTATCCCATCCTTTACAGCAGGATGACATTTGCTCTCTGGCTAGCCACTTGGCAAGAGCAGTTGTGTTTTCTGGGTTTCAATGACACAACAAAAAGGCTGATATTTCTGTTATGGTTTCTAAAAACCAAACATACCACTCTGAAGTACCACAACAGGGTTTAGGTGACACAAAAGACTAACAGTGGTAAAAAAAAAAAAAAAATCACTGTGGTTTGTTGTGTTGTGCAAACCCACCCAGTGTCTACAATACTGAAGTAAATGGTGAACTGGCTATGATCCAACCCACTATAAGGCACTTTCCTATATTCCTTTATTAATCCAAGCATGTCTGATATTACATTTTCATCAGCATTTGTCTCCTGATGTCTACATTACATTTGTCTACATTGTCACATCTTGACACGTGGTTTAGGCAATCCAGTTTAGATACCTGCTTGCATATCAATGTTAGAATGAATTACTGCTTGCTTGGTGACATATTCATTGAAGTAAAGCATAATTTCCAGGAACATATCATTTCCTTTCAACTAACTCATTTAATATAAAAGACATGATTATGGGATGGATCTGTAGTCTCTACACATGGGACACTGGCACTGGATGAAGGGGAAAAATTATTTTTTCCAACAAATACCTGCAGCGGATCTCAGTCTCTTCCATTCATGGAAGAGATGTTCTAGTTTCATATTACATGAATATATTTTACAAATTACATATTAATTATACTATATTGGCATTACAAAGTTTGAGTTGGTGGGAAATGCGATGGAAATATCAAGAAAAATTACCAGAAGCTTATATTTATGTCACTGCCAACTCTGTTCTATTACAGTATTCTGTTATGTATTCGTGTATGACTGTAATAGTCTTAAATTATCTCTGAACCTCATTGCTACCATGAAGACTGTGTCAAATGTCTCTTTCCTTGTCCTGAAGGATTTCAAGGCTTGATTGCCCAAATGACAGTTTACTTATTTTACTGTCACATACTTTTGTGAAATGCCATAACAAGTTGATTACAGGGTTCACATTTTGCATAGTGACAAAATCATCTGTCATATAATAGTCTGATGTCTCAAATCCATTTAACTAAGTAACAACTCCTACTGAAAAAATAATGATATTCAGTGCATTAAAATGGCTTTATAAATATGGAAGTTACTTATGCAAGGCTTTGTTTAACTAAATGGAAAGACATACAGAATGCCACTTTTTCATGAGATCAGTCACAGGTTTGGGAGGAAATATGAAAGCAAACACCTTACTGATGAATAGGATGATGAACAGGGTGTAGGGGGAGAGGGAAACAAATCTATAGTCTTCAAAAGAAAAACAGATGAGCCTTGACTTGTTCACTTAATGAAATCAGTTTAGAGAAATTCCATCATTTATATCAGTGTAATCTACCTATTTGGTTATGACTATTGCAAATCTACTATCTAAGTAATTTAGGTGTTGTTCACAGAGGATGATGGAGAACTTTAGTGTTCTACAGTGAGATTAACACCTAAACTACTTAATTAGTAATGTTTAAATCCACAGATCTATTGTTCTTTTCAGCTAACTTGACAAAATGATGATATCTTTAGAGCAACACAGAAAAACAGTATTTGGAACCCACAGGAAAAAATGGACACTGAGAGATGATGTTAATAATAATATCCTCAGAGCCACACAGCGAAGCTTTCGGAATCCATATTTCACTGAGGATCGTCATTAACACCTCTTTCCATAATTGCCCAGATTCTTTAATTCTGTCAACAAGTGTTTGCTGCTGCAACTGCCCAGGGAGCCATATGGCGAATGGGGTGGGTTAGAAATTAGATAGATAGATAGATAGATAGATAGATAGATAGATAGATAGATAGATAGAATGATTACTGGAGACAATTGCTCAAATAACAAATAGAGATTGCATAGCCTTCCCACAAAAAGAGATAACAACATAAGAACGCAACACTCCCACCTTCAGCTACTGCTTTTGCATTACTGCCAGCCCTTTTAGAGGGGGGAGCATTTCTCATGATGCCCTCTCCTCCCCCAGGCCACCACTGCTTTGCTGCCCTGCTATTCCCTCATCTCTGCCCCACATCCTGGCTACTTTTTCACCAACTCTCCCTCCCATCATGCAGGAGCAGGAAGCAAACAAATGGGTCTCTTAATTTCTATTTTTAACAGAGTTTGTCTAAGCAACGATCCAGCACACCCAGCCAACTCTGTAGAAAGTGTGTTGGAAGCAGTGAACTTGGGGGGGAAATAGGAAAGAGAAAACCATTTATTCCTTTCTGTCCAAGTGTTCTGCCTTCTTATTAACCTCAGAAGAGGTGGTTGGTTCCCCAGTGACCTCTAAGCGTTTAGCAACAGTAACCGAGCTGCAGCCAGATGCTATTTTAAACCACAATATATTTGCCGGTGTGATAGTAATAGCAAGCTTAACCAATCAGAGAAGCTTTGGGAACATACAACCAATAAGGTCCCTGGAGCAGCAAGAGGATGTGTCTCTAACCACTCCAGTGCCTTCTTTGGCCGTACATCCCCACCCCAACTCCGGTTCGGAAGCAAATTAGTCTAGTTGGTTGACTCCTGGATTAGGCAATGGTGCTTGCCAAGCCTTTCCCAGCCACTATTGACACCTGCCTGTGGTTCGCTTGACATCCTTGGTGATCATCCACTTAGCCTCTGCCTAGAAACGATTCTGCATCACTGAATTGGGCATTATGACATGCTGTGTCCAAAATAATCAATTAGTGAGTTTATGTTTTACATAGTGGTTCTGACAGGAAGAGTAGAAGTGAGACTCTGTACATAAATTGCCTAATATCTAGCCTTTAATCCAAAGCCATTTATGAGACAAGCTATTGAGTCAGAAAAGTACAACCCGAATTCCTGGACAAAGCTGGAAAAGCAGTCATAGGATCAGCAAAACGTTGACATATGGTCTAATTAAAGCAATTGATCAGACAGTATGAAATCATAAAACTTTATATTAGATGCCACAAATAATCTGTAACTCACCAACAAGTTACTTGTTTTGCCTGGCAAAATGATGAGAGCCCAGCCCTTTCCATCTTTACTCAAAAGTAACTCTGTGTCCATAGGGACTTATTTCCCTGTAAGGCAGCAGAGAATTTTATTCTGAGTCTGTTCACACAGTATAATAGTTTTGTGAATTATTCTTCTGTATAGAAGCTAGCTGAGTGCTGATTGGTATCATGACATTTGCTGATTTTCTCCATAACAACTTGAGCTCAATTATTATAGCTTGTGTTTCACAAATGCATATTTATTTATTTTCTGCCCTATCTGCAGAGAAAAGGCCACCAAGACATTGCACAACAATTTTAAATAATAAATCTTTAAAACAATATAAAACATCAAAACATGAAAATTGCACATATTGAAAGGCCAAATTGAAAAAAAAAAGTCTTTAGGCCCTTTCAGCAAAGCAAGAAAGTGTTAGCCAACTGTAATTCTTGAGGAAGCACATTCTACAGTTCGGGGGCACCACAGGGGTAACAACCTTTCGTGTGTCACCAACAAACAGGTTTTGATAGCCACTGGGCAATTTGGGCAAATGGGACCCTCCCTGTAACCTTAATTCTTCATAGAATCATAGAATAGTAGAATTGGAAGGGGCCATGAAGGCCTTTGGGTCCAACCCCTGCTGGTGCAGGACACCACATTACTCCAACCCACTCAGATGGCTGTCCAGTTTCCTTTTGAATGTCTCTAGTGTGGGAGAGCCCACCACCTCTCTAGGCAGGTTCGAAGCAAAACAGGATTCTTTAGACAGTTAGGATCCAAGTTGTTTTAAACTTTTTGTTAAACCACTTCTATGAATTGTTACTGCATCTTAGCCCTGTGAGATTCCTGGTATCAACTTCTGCCCAGGTTTCCCAGCACCTCTGGGTCTGCCCAGGTTTCCCAGCACCTCTTTATGGAACTATTTGCATGCACAGCGTCTGGAGCCCTCTTGCTTTTTCCAGGCACAACTCAGCCTTTGGAATCCCAGTGGACTTGCAAAAGAAAAAGAAGAGCTACCTAAATCTTCTCAGTGCCTGCTCTGCTGTGTTCTTTTCTATGTGTGGCTGAGGACCTATGCAATGGACCAGTCCTTCACCCAGAACACCCGACTAGCCAGTATTTCTCTTCTGTGAAGCACACTGATGCTTGTAGCTCTGCTTCTTCTGTTTGTCTCTTGGGGAAGTATGAACATCTCTGCATCTATATTCTCCAAACAGTACTCACAGTCACAGCAGACATGGAAAACTAGAAGGAGTGGGGTGCACATTTTCTAGCAGCAAACTGCTGCATTTTGAATTCTGTCAAAAATAAATATTCCTGCAGCACAATATTTGATTCTCTCACAACACCCATAAAAATGTGATTGTCAGAAAGGGCTCTAAATATTGAAAGGTTCAGTACAGTTAGTCAGTCATATGCCCTGCTCTATAAACCACTTCACTACACTTTTAATTGAGTAGCTAGAAGCAGGCATTCTGCTCATGTCTAGAGACACTGTTGTCATTTTTACTTTATCCAGGTACAACACTGGAATCAACTCAATATGACCTGTGCTGAATCAAACCATTGGTGTATCTAGCCCAGAATGGTCAAAAACAACCAGCAGCAAATTCCCAAGTCATCAACAAGGATTCTCTCTAGCCCTACCTGGTTGTGCTGGGGATTAACCTTTGACCTTCATGCTGAACATGTGATCTGTAAGTGAATCACACACACACACATGTCCTTGGATCAAATCCCTAAAACTGGATAATGGAATTAAGCCCTTGTGCAAATTAAACTATCTTGCTATTAAGATTTTAGTATACATTGTCATATATTACTTGAAAAATAAATTTTGGTGCTTCTTTTTTCTTGTCATTTTGTAATCAACCAAATAAGACATACATTTTCCCCTTTTCATCCTCAGGGCTAAACGTTCTCTGGTTTTCCTGATCTAAGCACTTTGTGAAAGAAAACGCTTAAAAGCTTTACCATTTTGCTGTCAGAAACTGATGATCTATCTTGACCCTCTAGGGGAAGTTAGCTATCTTAAAAGGATGCCAATGGATATATTATAGGCACTCTTCTGGATTTAAAGGCTGGCTATCTATTATTCTTTCCAATTATCTAATAAAATGTATGACACAGGAAAGTACATCATGGAGCTGAAGCAATGACTGTTGCTGGTTTTGATATTGCCAGACTTTCTAATATGCTTTGGTTAACTGGCTTTATCTGTGGATTTAGAAAATAAAAAGATAACCAGTGCAATTTATACGGATTCAGAATTCACTGTAGACACTAGGATGCCAAGTGGTACCAGATGGTCCATCTCTCTCTTAGCTAGCTTCTGGCTCCATGCATCATCCATAATGGTCGCTTGGGAATGGGATACAACACCTGGCCCTGGCAACAGCTTATGGTTTTCACAACATCAAGGGCCCGTTTTACATGCAGCCATTTCCTTTAGGGTAGGTCCATGTCCCCACTTTGTTCAGCTGATCCTAATCTTCTGGCTGACATGAGGGGCTCAACACAGAACATGGGGAAAGATCAACTTTAGCACTGTGGTGGTTATTTATGGGAATTTAGTCAGGCTATCACTAGGAATATTCTCAGATCCACATATACTTGTTTGCCATTTCATTTCATTTACTTTTTGTAAATTTATTTATTTATAGCTCTCTTGGTGTTCTTCTGTTCACAACCCTTTACCAATCACATAACCCATGGGAGGTAACACAATTTAAAATATAAATAGCACACTACAGTTATATAATCTAAAACCAATACAAAGATCACTCACGGAGGGACTGTAGCTTAGAGGCAGCACACCTGCTTTGCACGCAGCAGGTCTCTGGAGAGCCTCAGCTTCTCCAGGTGGAGTTAGGAAAGACACTTTTCTGGTGCCTTCAGAGCTGCTACCCAGTCTGTGTCAAAAATACTGATCTAGCTGGGCCAATGGTCAGCTTCAGCATGAGGCAGCTTCTGATATTCCCGTAAAACTAGATCAAACCAACAAATGTTTTAAATAATCAATGGTAGTTATTCTTAAGGGTCTTGGTAGAAGGCATCCAGCAAGTGAGCACTGCAGATTTCACTGGGTAAACCATTTTAGAGGGGAGATGTCGCTACTAAGATACACACTCATCCCTTTTATGTTAACTTAAGGCACAGCAGTCATGCAGAGGAGAGTTCCTCCAGATGATCTGATGTCACTGAGGCTTCTCTTTCCAGGCTTGCAAACCTAAGTCATAACAATCCATGACATTTCCCTCAATTGCAGAGAAGCATGAGGACTCTGAATTCTGAGGCAGCCTTTCCTCCCCTCCTTTCTCTGGCTGCATCAGTCTCACCCTGGCACCACAGGAGCTCTGTCCTCTGTGGGGGGACAGGGGTCTCCCCACTCTTCTCTTCCTGCTTCTGCATCCACTGAAGCCTGAGAAATACAGTGCTCCCAAGGGCCACAAACACACTGATTCTCAGAGGTCTGGCAGGGAGAGACCTCATCCCATCCATCTCCCTTCTTGCTACTATACTAGAGCATTGCTACGCTGCCTTTGCACTTGAGGAGACAGGAAGATGGGATGGGAGAGCACTGGTGGATGGAAGCTGGTCGGTGCCTCACCAGGGGGCATTATTTGTTTCCAAAGTTTGACTGGGTCAGCAATAAGCAGTATTGCCAAGTACTTTAGAAGTGGTTTGGCTTCTTTCCAAACAAATCTGCTGCAAATGAAGGCAAATTCACCCATCTTTAGTCTATGAATGGGAAGGGTCATATGGGAGTCGGCATTCTCTAAGTCCTATGATGCTTTCCTCTGTCACAGTCTGATTTCTTTTCATTGTCTTTTGTGGGAAGCTAGTAAAATTGGATTTTATTGAATTCCGAGGCTTCCATAGAAAAGGAGAGCTCAGAAAGCATGTTCTCTGTGTAAGCAGATAGATAAAATAAATTACTTTGTTGTGTAAATTCATCCTCTGATAACAGAAGCTGAGCAAGATAGTTTCATAGTATATTGGATTGTGGTGCTTCATTTATTCTCTTGTAACTCTGGACATATTTTCTATGCTGTATTTCTTTCAAGAATTTAATCCAGTAATAGATGTCACCTAGAAAGTGCTAGGCTCTTGTTATTCTTCACCTCAGAGGAAGTAAAAGTGGGCAAAGACTGGGTTTATTATTCATAATCATACCTTTCAAACTCACCAGTTAGAACACTTAGGCAATGACAGAAGAGTGAATCACAGATTGTAAGTGGAGCCTAGCAATAAAATACGCTCCTTCCATAAAGCACAATGCAGATGGGGAAAAATCTGTGTGACTCAGAGATTTTCTAGCAGAGGGGAAAAATGTCTTCCAGCTTCATTGTTTACTCACTATTCCTTCAGCTTTGGGGTGTCTTGGAGCTGAATATCACATGTCTACATTCAGTTTGTTCTGCATCTCTCTCTCTCTCTCTCTCTCTCTCTCTCTCTCTCTCTCTCTCTCTCTGGTCTTTTCACAAATATAACACAGAGAGAGCCAAGCAAAACAGCTTAATTCTTATTCTGTGGGACAGTTTTGCATTGTAGAATTGCATTCAAGAAGTCTTTTAGGCTTAGAGGATTTTCTGTCCTTATAGACCTAGGACACAGCAAACAAGTGATTAAAAGTGTGTGTTTGTGTGCCATGCCAAGTCTCATCTTCAGATTCATGGAAGATGGAACCCAATGCCCTTCTGACATTGTCTGGCGGGCGGGGCATGGACATATTTGGAGTCTCATCTCCAAGATCCTGTGATCTGGGACTCTGAAGCTCGAACCCCACCCTGTCTGCCTTACAGCCAACTAAAACAACTCTCTCCCCTGAGCTCATAGATGTGGTAATGAGTATTTGAAAATGTCTTCTCAAAACTTTGCAAAAAAAAAAAAATGGAGTGGCCTGATGTTCGCTTGTCTAGATGTTATCATTATTTCCCAATAAAACAGAACATTTTTTGAGCTGCCATATAAAATGTCTTTAGTCATTAGTTGTCCTGAAGCCCATTTTGTACAATGCACATGTATAATTTTAACATGACGTCAAAGTTTCAGCTTGTCTCTGAGGAAGCAAGCTGGCAGTGTTTCATCTCTGCGTTTTTAGAAACGATTTCATACTTTTCTGAGCTATGAATGCAATCACACACATGCAGAGCCAGTGTGTCTTAGTGGCTGGAGTGCTGGACTAGAGGCTTGCCGTGGAGCTCCCTAGGTGACCCTGACTTCATGTCCACAGGTTCTATGTCGTTCAGAAAAGGCCAGTTTCGGGTGGAATTAGGTTGGACTTATAGAAATCTGGCCTCATTTGAATCAGCTACAGATTTCTCTGACATCGCTGGGCAAATCTGACTACTGTCCGTGATTTAAGAAACTAGGAAATCCTTTCCACAACTGGGCACAAGTGAGAGAAGGAAAAGAGGTCATGAAGGAAGCATACAGGCACAGGGCTCATTCCATGGCGAATAAAACATGGTTTAGTAGACCAAGATAGTGATCTTTGATCTTACCAAGCCTATTAATAGCAATCTTACTTTCAAACCAAAAGAAGCCACTGTCTGCCTCCAGTCCATACTGTCCACCTTATTCCTTATTCTTGTTAATTTATCTTTGGCTATTTTCCAAATACTGCTTGTCCTTCCCTATACAGTAAGAAATCTTAAAATGTACTAATAACTTGCAATTGATGTTTTTGCTGTGGTTAGTTCATTTAATATTAGAGTATTTTGGATTTTTAATAGAACAAACTGTACATTTAAAGGTTCAGTGTGTACATGGGAGGAATGAGCAGGATCAATCTATTATGCCCAGTATCAGTTTCATGTTATGTAAGATTTTTATGTAAGAATGTTTTTAAACCTTTGAAAAGATGAAGTCAAAAACTTCTTTGGCATTTTTAATGCTGTAAACGAGAAGTGATTCTTCAAAGCTAAGTGACAAATATATTTTAAATGGGTTTTTCCCTTTGTTATCATATTTAAAATACAGTGAGAGTTCTCTGTGTTCTCTCATTTCTTCTGCATGCAGCTAACAGTCTGTTAATACTCTCTCAAGAATACCCTTTAACTTTCTTGAAAGAATTAGCTCTTCCCCCCACCTTCCTTTACCTACCTTAAATCCATGAGCATGAACCAGAAATTCAGCCCATTTATTGTTCTTACTAAACTCTGTAGAGGTTCACCATGGATGATCATTAGTTATAATGTTCATCAGCCTGATGCCCTCTAGATGGTCTAGAGTGCAGCTCCTGACCCTGGCTGGGAGTAGGAATCCAACACATCTAGAAGTTACCAGCTCAGAGAAAGCCTTGTTTATTAGACAACAGGCAACTCTTCTCTTACAAAAAACCTCCCTAATAATTACAAAAATATTAGGTGAGACTAATATGATGGATGCATAGTTTGATGTATATGAAGCATTAGCCTCATCCTTTAACACAACCTCCCCCAAGTTAATTCAAATTGGTGTAGTTCAGAGAATAAGGAACATGTCACATGGCATTAATCCAGTTTAATTACTGCAAACAAAGGGCAATGATAAATTGAAATGAGGAAGTGGGACTGGAGTTGGTGATAGGTCAATCTTCCTTGACATTTTCATTAATTTCATAGAAGTAGATGAAATCACAAAATTTGCTAAATGTAAGCCTGTGTACATTAGCAAAGAGAAAGGGAAGACAAACACCAAGGGAACCAAAATAATGGCATGAATGATATTTTTCCTGAATCAATGTCAGTTAATTCAGAAACATAAGAGAAAGCAGAGGTGCTTAATAGAAGGGGCCTCCCCCCACCCCAACCTAATGTTAAAATTCAAAGGGAGAACTGTTAGACTTGATAATTTTCCTCTGATCAAAGAATTCTCACAAGTCAAGAGATTCTCAATCACAATATTTGAACTGGAAGATGGTGGCATATTAGCTCTACCCATCACAGACTTGATTGGCTGCCTTGGCATCAGGCAGCACTTGCATGGGATTCTCATTTTAAAAGCACATGAATTTTCTCAGTAGCACATATATTTGCATTTATGGCAACTATGTCTAGAGCAGCTTGCACAGTGGGGTGCAAATTTATAGATGTGGCACTAAAGATGCTATTTATTTTCGAAATCTTTGTGGACAAAGAGCCCTCAAGACCTGTGGAAGTCCAATATAAATAGTATTTAAAAATAAATCTATCAAAAACATGGTTATAATTCAGCAATCAGAGCACAAATGACAACCGGAGGACCAAAACAAATAAGCATCCAGTATCTGAAGAAATAAAGCATTAATCAGCCAGATCCCTTAAAGGTCTGAATGAAATAAGGAAGTCTCAGACTTCATTTCAACAAGAAATAAAGAACTCACCTATGCAGGTACAGCCTCCAAGCCCAAAATAAAATAAATTCCACAGTAATGCACAGTGCCAAATTGAAAGTGTTCATAGCCAATGAATTGGCTGCTGTCATCCTGAAGCTGATACTGATTATGCTGATATCTGGGTTTGTGTGTTAGTACTTCTTGTGATGCAAACTATTCCACAAACCTGTTGAATGGTCAAACCTGCTAGATGGTGCTGGTTCAGTTGTGAAGATGGAATCCAGTTGTGTTGAGCTTGATTATGATGACTGTTTTTTGTTTTGTGGTTTTTTTTTTTTTTGCACATCCCAAGTTACTGTA
>NW_025335268.1:51109842-51227073 GCF_004798865.1 Varanus komodoensis
GAGAGAGAGAGAGAGAGAGAGAGAGAGAGAGAGAGAGAGAGAGAGAGGCCGTACACTTGATATTAAGAAGGGTCATTTCAGTATTGGAGAATGGCAAAGGAATGCGAGACTATTCCAATGTTGGCTTGCTATTCCAACATTTCTTTAAGTGTTTAGCAAAACAGAATGCTGGGCTCGCTAGAGGAAGGATACATAAACTGTTCTCCAGAGCCAGGCCCAGTGTTGCAGTGGGTCACAGATGTGCATGAACATACAGAGGTGCACTCACACAAGCCCAGTGAGGTAGGCTTGGATGAAAGCATGCACACACATGCAGATACACCTCAGGTGGATGGGGGAACATGCCCAATCTAAGGAGGAGTAGGGGACGCACACCTGCATGCACCCTGGGCCGGGGAACTGAAACACACGTCTGAAAGCTGCCTGACTGGAGCAATTCTGACGGGGTTGCTAGGAGACAGGCAAAAGCTCCCCCACTTCCATGGCCCCATGGGCCAAAGTGCTGTGGACAGTTTCTGCGGCCCCGCAGGAGGGAAGACCGCAGCCTCCTTCAACCCAGCAACTGGGATTACTGCCTCTAGTGGGGATAAAGTAGCAATTCGGGCATTTTCAGGGTCCTGTCTCCACCCTGCTCCAGCCACAACCTCTGCCTTACAACTGCCATTGCTCCCATCATGGGAAAGCAGGGTTTTAAGCAGGGTGTGTGCTTGTGTTGCAGCAGAAGGGCTTGGAGGTTGTACAATGATGCTGCCTGCAGCCTATAAACCATGGGTTGTACACCCCTGCATTAGAGTAAGGCCTGTATATTTGGTGATCATGGTAGCTTGCGGTTTGGTATTCATTTGAATGGATGAGGGCTTAAAGGAGGTAGCGGAGCAGGGCTGTGTGCGCCCCACCTCCTGGCTTGGTTGAGTGGCCCTAAACACTTCTGTTGAAACTTAACTAGCCCTACATTTCCTGCTGGCAAGTAGAGTTCCTATGAGGTGCAGAGAGATCAGTTTCCTGCTTCCTGAAGAGTCGCCAAGCTGCCCCTAATGAAGCTTCTCATGGTGATAGCAAACATTGCCGTGACAGGCACAGAATGGTATGCCAGAGCTCCAAAAGTGGGAAGAGCTGTATCTTGCCAGCTTCCCACTGTGGATGCACAGGCTCTACCAGTTAAATGGACTGATTTCCTAGTGTCAGTTTGCTGGCCTTGTCTTCAGCCATGTTTTGCTTGTTGCTTGCCTAGTTCTAGTTTTTAGCAGAGTTTTTCTTGTGCAAGCTTTTCAGTTGCCCCACAAGCCACATAAAGATGTTAGGAGAGGGGTCAAGGCAAAGCACTAATTCGGTGCGTTGCATATAATAAAATATACACAAGATGTTAAATTAGTGCATTGCCTTCTTCACAATGAAAGGAAATAATAAATGGTGGAGAGCACAGAGGGAAATGAATACTAATGGAAGCATGTAAAAGCCCGTTGGCCGGCCTGTTGATCTTGTCATTTTTATGTTATTGTGAGCCATCAAATCATCTCTAACTTATGGTTACTCCATGAATGAATATCCTCCAAATACCCTGTCCTTCACAGCCCTGTTCAGCTTTGTCTTCCTCAGTTTTTCTCTTCATTTGATTTTCCCTAGCATTGTTGTACATGACACTTTATGGGAGGAAAGGCAACCTGGTCCCTCCAGACATTTTGAACTACTCCCATAAGTGTTTCAAAGCATCTGGAGCACACCAGATTGCCTGATCTGGCTTTGCAGAGTGAATAAAAGGAACCCTGTCTTGAGGACATTGACTTTAGCCATGGTTGAGACAACACAGAAAGGGAGGAACAAAGAAGATGAGAGCAATAAGCCAGGAGAGAGAGAAGGCATAACGTAAGAGGAAATTATAAAGGGACCGGTGCTGACTTGTTTTACCATTGCACATGAAAATCTGCTTGGGCACATGTCTCTTTCTGCCATGTGTTTTCCAAGCTGATGAGCACAGCACTAAAGCATGGAAAGCTGAAATTATATTATCAAAATAGATTACTAAACACTGCAGTGTGATATTTGCTAGCAAAGCATACCAGGGAAAAACATGGAAGAGTGACGTGCATTTGGATGTGGTTTTATGGCACTCAGACTGAAAAAGCCTATAGGGCTTTTGTGTCCAAAACTGCTGAAATTGAATTTAAGCTCGAACAGATAACTCTGTAAGTAAACAAGTTATGCCATAATGGTCCATTAGCATAGAACAGTATGTTGCCTTTTAGATAACTTTCATTTTCCTAATTAGAAAATTGCAAGCATGTGAAATCCTTCAGAACGACAGCAACATAGATTTGTTTACAGTCACTTTTTTGAATGTGCCTCGATTTTGGTCATATTAAATTATACTGAAGTTGTAGGAGTTACATCACATGTTTTATCTGCCTTCCTGAATACAAAGTGGGGACTGCCACAATCTAACACATATTTGCATGGCCTTGTTACTTTCCTTCTGCAGTGTTTGCAACACCTAGCTGCATCCTTGAAAAGTTATTGTTGAATGCATTGGAGGTTGTGCTGGGGGTGGGGGCTCTTCCTACAAACAACTGGAGACAGACAGCTATATATTTCTCAGATAAAGAGAGCAGAAGTTGTCAGTAGCTGCTCTCTAGAGACCCCAATTTTACAGCCTCATTAGCAGTGTCTTAATTAGATGTCAAGCAGGTTAGAATTGACTTCTTAAGCTGATGTGAAAGGCAGTGAAGGGCAGCTGATGTGCTCTCAAAATGTCACATTCCTAACTCTTAATATGATATACTGTTTAGAAAAAGTTGGGATTTGGGTTAGTTGGGGCACACAGGGGTTATTTTCTGGTTATTTTGGATGGCTCTCCAAATAGTTTACCGTTAGAAAATCAGAGATGTATAAAAAAATAATTTCAGTTCATGTGTGTCTAGAATCTATCCTGCTTGCATCTGAACCTAAACGTCAGTACAAGCTGGGGTTGAAGCTTGTATATTCCCAAGTTTGCAAAGTCATTCACAAGAAGGAAAAATGCATACATTAGGAACACACACATGAAAAATGTGCATTTTTAAGAAAGTGCACACAAACTTTAGTCAACAGGAGACAGCGGTGTGGCTCTGAATCCATATAGAGGTACTTCATGCTTTTTATGGTAGTGACTCGTGTTGTTTACAGAAAAATAATGTAGCTTTTGCAGATTCTTCTTTTTTTAAGAAGCTTTAGGCAGCTTATTGTCGACCGATCCTCTTGAGTTCAGCATTAAGACTTTTCAAGAGGTTAAAACTAAAGGACATCTTTATGGAATTAAAGATGCTATTTTTATGTATTGCTTCTTCTTTCCACTTAAAGACCATTGTTGAAGCAGTCTGCAATTCTCCAAGTCTAAAAGCAATTAAGAATAGAAAGCAGTAACTGTCAACAAAAGAGGGGAAAACTGTTGCCTTCCTTCCCCTGGGCAACCAACCTCTGAAAGCAGCAGCAGCGGCAAGGTTCAGAGCGCTTCTTTTTAATGCATCGCCTACACATTGATTCCTTCTTCTCTTCCCCACCCCTCATCTGAAGCATCACAGTAGGCCTAATGGGAAGAGCAGAGTTGCTGCAAGGGTGCCCGTTTGGCTGCCAGAAATGTCTATCATCAGGGATCTATTCAGGAGGAGGAGCAGATGCACTACAAGCAATGCCCCAGCAGAGGACCTGGAAGGCCAGGAGAAGGGACTCTTAAGGCTCCCATTGCCCCTTAGACCTCAGTAGTTCAGCTTTATCTAAACTCATGTCTGTCCAATTCCTTCAATCCACTCTGGATCTCCCTTGGTTAGCTCCTGCTCTGGCTCTAACTCTGCCATCTAATGTGGGATCAAAGGACCTTCTTTCCATGAGACTTCATCAGTGTTTATGGATAAATGGCCTAATTAATTACTACATGTTTCTTTATTCTTCCTAAATGTTCTGAGCGGCCATTCATTTGACACACCCTCATCATGGTGCAATTTTCTCACCTGTAATTTTATGTTTTCTACCATTTTAACTGTTGGGAACCATCCAAAGAGCTTCAGCTACTGGGTAGTATAGAAGTGTGATGCATAAATAAATCTGGGAAACATTAATACCTGATCCACATGGGTCCTGTGAGGATTTAAAAAATATTGATCCAACAAAGCACTTAAGAACACAATAAAGCAGCAGTATGAGGGTAATCCAAATGACCTGAAGTCCTTTCCTGGATTGGAGCTTAATTTGTTAACACCTGCACAGTCTTCACAGATGAAAGGTTCCAAATACTATTAACAGAAGATCAGTCCAGAGTCTTTTGTCTTTCACACATAAGGTACAACGAATATTCTTTTAACCTGCACTTGGATTCAAAGAAGCCATAATGAGAGTAACCCACAAGGGCACTGATAGATGCTGCAAGAATATCAAACAGTACACTGGGTTTCAGGACTGAATCTTCCATCAAGCTCTTGCTAGGGCTGGTTTGTTTTTTGTTTTTGTTTGAACCACTGGCTTTGACTCAGTACTTCTGTCATCTGAAGATCCATGTTCTGTATACACACAGATATCATGGAGCTAGCTTGTTCCTCTGGAGTACTCCAGATGTCTGAGGACCCCTGAGCAAAACACCCTCACTGGGTCTCCTTCTTTATTGGGGCTGCTCTTGTTATCATCTGCTCTTGCTCCTTATCCCTTTTTTATCATTGCTATGACTTGGTAGAGCAGTGAACAAACAGGGGGCAGCTACTGATCCTTCTTCTCACCACTAGGTGAGATGAACACAAGGTGGATGAACAAGCAGGTTGTGATGTTGAAGAGGAGGAACAATTTAGGGAGGAGTTTGTCCGGGGACTGATGCTGAGGTATGGGATCCTCAACAGGTGTCCAACCATGCCCACACCTAACACCAGTCCACTGCTTGTGGCACACTATTGGATTCTAATAAACAAACACAAAGAAGGCTCTGGAGATCCTTCTTTAGCACAAGGAGCTTGGCACAACTTCCCAGCCTATCTCAATCCCCTGATTGTACTCTCAGCAGCCTTAATATTTTTGCTTTATGAGAAACTGCTGCTTGGCTTGTGACTAAGAGACACCTATGAAGTGGCATGGTTTTTATAAATCAAAGCATAACATGTGGAGTTATGTGCACTGCAGTTTCTGTAAAGTCAATGCCCTAAGGTTAGCACCTTAATAAAAGCCTTCTTTGAGTGTCATCACACAAATTACAGACCTGAAATGGATGTAGTAATTCATACAAATGCAGTTGCAATATATTAAAATTAATAATTATTTGCTAAATTGGAATGTGAACACTATTACATGTTCTTGAACAGTATAACATATTTTGAGACAAGTATTTAAACTTCTTGCATATTAACATTTGTTTCACAATCCATTTGGTTCTTATTTTTAGGTTTTAATTACTACTGCCAGCACAAATAATACTTGAAATATCCTTTATTGCTACTTCTTGTATTTGACTTTATTTTGACTTTTCCCATGTCACGTCCTGGCTATCATGGTTTAAACTTATAGTTCACACAGGAACAACAGTGACCTCATGTGGCTGTTGGTTCAGGGATGAGTGTTTATCACACAAAGATCAAAAAGAAAAAATCTACTTTCATGATCTGACCATGGCAGAATTATAGGCTGATCACTTAGTGCATCCTAATATTAATTTTGAAATGTTTACTATGTCAGTGGAATTGACAAGTGATTTAAAAGATTTGTCTGCAATCTGGAGAATCTTGCAGATGGAAAATCAACAAACATTCTAGTCTGTACAAAAGCCTTTCCCAACTTGGTACCACCAGATGTTTTAGAGTGCACTTCTTAGCATTCCTGATGATTGGACAAGGTGGCTGGGGCCTATGTGAATTTAAGTCTAAAACATCTGGAGAGGGAAGTTTCCTTTACAACCTATGAGCTCTCACTCATATAAATTATATTTGTTTGGCATCATCATTAGTAGTCTTTTGACATCACCATCAGGGATAAAAAGAGTATACTCATGAAACATATTATGCCTAATCAAGCTAAAATTAGTCATGACCAAGCCCAGCTGGAAGTGGGACAAGACTTGCTTGATCCATTGCTTTCAACAAACCTAATGTCTAGATTAAATTAAATCAATGTATTTAAATTTCAACAGCTTTTCAGACTAGCCTTCCACCCACACCTGACACCTGGAGTACAAAGCTGTTGAGTTGGAAGGAAACTGAAGGCTATTTCACATCTATACACAGCCTTAATATTTATTTTAAACATTTTTTTAAAATTACAGGAATGTGACCATAAAACAATGCACTATGTCTCTTGGATATGATTGCAAGGAGAACCTAAGGCATGGCTGTTCATTTTCTGAATAAGGAACCTTTGCTATTCAGGATAAGACATTTTAATGGTGCACCCACTTCTTGCCAGGAAAGAGTTTCTAGCATGAGATTTAGCTTATTAAGGGCAACTGTTCAGCATCTATTTAAAAAAGAAACAGTTTCTTTTAGCAAATAAAAAATACATCTTTATCTAATTATTAATACAGAAAATACCAGGTTGAAAAGGATGATCACAACTTGTTGACCAGTAGTTATCAATATTTGAAGAAACCACATTCATATGGATGAGTCATCTCTGCTAAGCATGGTTTGGAATAAGCTAAACAAGTTCTTTCCCAAATGTCTAGAAAAATAACTTTTGTCTTTGCAAGTCCAACTCTGAATTTTGATTCAAAAGATAATGTGAAATATAATGCAGCCTACTGTCATGCCTTTTCTATTTTCCCTGCCCCAGTGCTTACCTGGAGATTATAACAGAGGCAATAGCAACAGGGAGACCTCTCTGTGATGTCTCATACACCTGGAACCTGCAACACTGAAATACAACATCCAGGAACCCTAAGATACATAGCTTTCCAGTATAGCAAAGAACTCCATTTCCCAGAGTTCCCATTGCCTAGATGCTTGCTTCAGTATTCAAGATAAAGGGAGAGTTCTTTGCAATAGCAGTCACAAGTTATATAACCAAGAAAGGAAAGGAAGCCATTGGAGTGGCAGGGCCTTATGACAGAATAAACACACCATTATGAACCTTGCTGAATAAATTGTTGGGTGGGAAGTGAACTCTTACATTCACTATAAAAAACAAGCTGCCCCACCCCCTCCTTCGCAGTCCCAAACTTGGTACAATCACTACTTCTTGGTATCTCAGCTAGAAAACTACCAACTAACTGAGGATGTTCTTGAACTTACAACCTGAGGGGGTACCAGGAGAGTCAAAGTCCCATCACTCAGCTTTGGTGAGAAAAGGAAAGACAAGAAAGTGAGACACTCCTAGAAAGGAACCCTCTTCATGCTGCAATGCCAGAACAGGGAAGAGCTGGCTCGATTAAGGCTCCTGGGAAGGCTTTTGGTCATTGGTCTGAGCAAGCTGTAGATACTGCTGATCTTTCTGACAACCACTGGCTTTGTTTTTCCTGTGCCTAATTTGAACAGAAGCTGATTTTTACAGATATATACACATTTTTATTGCTGGACAGTCATGCCAACCTTGCAGTTCGAAAGCATGCAAATGCAAGTAGATGAAAAGGTACCACTTCGGTGGGCAGGTAACAGCGTTCATGCACTTCGGTGTTCAGTCATGCCGGCCACATGACCACGGAGACTGTCTGCGGACAAACGCTGGCTCACTCGGCTAGGAAACGGAGTTGAGCACCGCCCCCTGGAGTCAGGCATGACTGGACTTAATGCCAAGGGGAAACCTTTACCTTTTCCTTTTATTGCTGGACAATGTCTAAACTGTTGGTCCCAGAACTTGCATCAGGTCCTTTCCATGCTATATTAAAGGGAAAAAAAGAATAATCAATTACATGAAACTTTAAAATTTTCATATGAATGAGAACATTATAACCATGCTGATAATAATATACCCAGTGATCCAAGTGTAAAAGGCTTTAAGTAGGTTGGATAGGCTGTCATTTTAATATTTGGAGAGATTGCTATGCTGGCAGTTTTATGGAAATTTTTCACCCATATTATTTACATAACTTTACATTTATTATACCTGTACCTAAGAATCTTCTTCTGACTGTACTTAGTTAATCTGACTTGTGTTACACAACACAGGAAAACTGACTTTGATGCAGTCAATGACTATTGAAAGAAAGACAGCCCTATTTGGAAATTACCAAAAAGGTTTTTTCCCTAAGTGAATGCTTAACAAACGTAGTAAGCATTCTAGTTATGGAAAACTTAAGCTATCAATCCAGGATTTAATTACAACAGCCTATTTTCTGGTAGTAAAATGAAACTGTACAGAGCAACTTTCCTCAGCCTGTGTCTCCCAATAAATGGAATTCATGTGAAATGGCTGATAGGTGCTATCAGTGAAAAGAATATAATATGGACGAGAGAGGTCTTTAGACCTTAGAGTGTATTTTTGATCATTCTGGGATACTTTTTATGACAAGGGCAAAGGTCTTCCCTGTGTACTTCATTCCACTTTTAAAATCTGGTTGCAGTGCTATGCACACTTACCTGACCTAAGTTCCAGTTGGAAACAGTGCGCCTTATTTCTGAGTAGACACATATGGGATGCCACTGCAAAGAACTAAAATGGTTTGCGTTTTAGGTTGTAACCTAAGTCACATTGATAATATTATTTTATTTTTGAAAAAACCCAATTTTCTGCCTCAGGTCTCCCAAGCAGTTTACTATAAAAAGAAAAATATCACACAATAAGCTTCATATTGTTTTTCCCTAAAAAGCAAATAAGAAAGCAAGCAATGACTTAAAAAGGGACTGTAGCTCTTTAACAGTTTCACAGTGACTATATGTGAAAACAGCCTCAGCATTCCACCCCTTGCATGTGAAGACTTACAAAATAGACTAAACATGCATAGGATGGCACTGTTAATCTCCATGCGAGGAGGCTTTGACAGAGATCATGCAAAAGCTTGTGTCAAATGTTGCACTGGTATAAATGGAAGATCTGAATAGGCCCCCTCTGTTAGACATTTGTGAACTGCTATTGATGTAAATTTGGGCACTGATTTGGAACTTCTCCAATTGCTGCTAAAGCTCAGAAAATGACCAATTTTGCAGAAACGCATTGTAGCTGAACATGAAAATTCTTGTAATCCTGCAGCAAACTGACACCACACAAGTATCAGTAATGACTTATATATCAAAGAAATAACCCCCTTCTGAACTAAAGTTCCGAAAATATATAAGGAACAGTAGATGGAAGATTAATAAGAATGCCTTTGCTTTACTTTTGTTTAAAGCTTTTGTGTGTGGGGGGTGGGGGGAGGGAGTTACAGCTAATGCGATGATTCATAAAATAATCAAGGGAAAATTGCAGGGCTGGTTTTGGAATGAGGAGCCAAAAGAAATTATAAGAGATCCTATGGCTGGCAGTTTTTCAGGCAAAAGGGTTGCACTCAAGCAAGATGAAATGTAAGATGTAGTCAGTAAATTAACTCAAAGGTAGAATTATTGCAAAAACTAATGGGTTGGATTCAGCAAGAATTCTGTAGGAAGGTTTTGAGCTAGCAAAATTTTCCTGCTTTGTCTATGTCTCCCCAAAATATGTTCAAGAAAAATAGGGTCCCATCTAGAATATTGTGTGTTTGCAGTGGGGTGCAATAATGCTGGAGATTATAGAGGAAGTGGTAAAAATTACTTCCCTGCCCCTTTTGTCAGCAAGAACATTCTGAGCAAAACTCCATTCAAGGATATTCCTGCTGGCAGAATAAACATTCTGAAGCCATCTCAATATCTGGAAAGCAAAGCCCAATTCATTGGTTAGAGTTCATACAAAAAGAAATGACATGCTAATAGAAATAATCACAACCTAATAACAAACGGTGCAATCCAATGCATGTTTATACAGAAGTATGTTTTATTGTGTTCAATAGACCTTATTCCCTAATAAGTGTATGCAAAACTGCAACCTAAAATATTACAAGTCTTCTGGTAAAGAATGAGTTGGTTAGCTCAAATCAGTACACCTTGTCCCACTGTCTGTTGGCCTTCATTGTCCCATAGGATGAATACACACCAAATAGTGCTGTTGTGATAATGTAAACCACATTGAGAAATTCTCCATTCTATGTGACTTTTAAAGATACAGTTACCTTTTCAGAGTACAGGCCATCCTATGTCACTCTGTGCACAGGATCCTGATTTTAATCCTTTTGCAACTGTTTCTACAAGCTGGAATCACAATGAGAGAAAAACACGGTATGCAAACAACAGAATTAGGTACTGACATTCTCTGCTTCAAAATGGAATGTTAAGACTTTCATTTACAATTAAATATTACCCTGTTATGTGTTCGATGTACGAATGTAATCAAAGGGAAGCAGCGTGCAATGCAGGATCCCTTGCTAATGTGACCACGATGGTGGAACATTGTGAGTATTCCACATATGTTTTCTTGAAAAGAAAAATAAGGTGAGGCTCTGGTCTATGGAATGTACCCATAAATGTTCCTAAATAGACATCACTGTTAGGAAATGTAACCTGAAGTATAAAACCTGTAACCACTGTGACCAAAATCAGTTCTAAAAGTAACTAAAAGAAACTTGGTGGCTTGGTTTCTTATGGCATAGGCCCGAAACCACCACTAGAAACATTATTTCAGTATCAACAAACTGAGATATTAAGGGAATTCACAAAAGGGAATAAAATACCACTCTTCAATTCACAGGTTAAGGTTGTTAGTAACAGAGTTGGATTAAATATAGTTACTAATATGCAAGAGACTCTTTCCCAACCAAGGAAGCTCTCGACTGCTTTTCCCTCAAATTCTCTAAAATCCACCTCAAACAGCAATAAATGCCAGAAAGCAGCTCTCCTTACTGCTTCTGCCTTCTAGGATGAAGCTTTTTCAAGGAAGGTTGCTAAAGTTCCCTCAGACCTCTTCCAGTGATTGCTGGCTTTGCCACTCACCTGAAGCATCACCACAATCTGAGAGCTTGTCCTCCTACACCTCTCAAAAACAATCTCAGATTTTAAAGAACGGCATGGTCAGACTTGAAGGACCATCCTCTTTTCAGCATCCAGCTCTTTTATCTGACCAACCTATTGCCTGCCAATTGACTTCCAGTTTTCTCTGATTTTTTTTCAAAACTTGCAGCCGGAATCTCAAACCTGTCAATGTTATTTATGGACATTTTAATTGACAAAGTTGCTGACCAATCTGAACAAAGGCAGCTTTTCCCTCTAGTTATTTTCAAATTGTCATCCTAAATCCTTCTTTCCATAGCAACTGTAACTGAGGCAACCACTACTGTCTCATGCCCAATGTGGTGTTGTTATGTGCTGTCAAGTCATCTCCAACTTATGGCTACCCTATGAATGAGAGACCTCCAAAATGTCCTATCCATCGCAGCCCTGTTCAGCTTTTGTAAATTCAGGCCTGTGGCTTCCTTTATGGAATCAATCTATCTCATATGCACAGTATCAACACCAGGATTATGGCCTTTTCTTTCATTACAACTGCACTCAGAGGTCACTTACAACCTAAGAACTTCAAAAATATAGCTTTCCACATTGCCATCTCTTCCCCCAACAATGCATAGTTTTTGTTCATCCCCACACTTAACTTCAACATTTTAGTATTTCCATTCCCAGGGAAGCCTACACATGTTGAGATGTAGGTAGGTAGGCTTTCCCTTGCAGAAATACATATCTAACACATGGATGTTGGGGACAGGGCAAACTATGTAACCTCAGGGACACGGCTACTGGCAAGGTAGTCCTGTTGCCCCTTAATCACAGGGAACCCACTTCAAAGGTACAAATGCATGAGTAAGAACATGGGACTTACTGGTCTCAAAGGCTTGTTGCATAGTCCAACTTAATCCTTCTGATGACACTGTACTGCCAAGATGGTGGCTATATCACTGTTAGATCATGCTGGTACAATAATGTTATGCCATCATAAATCAATGTCCATCTTTGTGTTCTGTAAGTATGAATGAGTAGACTATTGATCCAATCATCCTTCAGCATCTGTAGCTTAGTTGGCTTTAGAATAAGACAAAAAGGAATAGACATACAGGAGTAAAAAGAAGGCAAAAGTAAACAGAGAGAGAGCTCATTCCACAAAGTCTGGTGTCATCCAAAAGCAAGCATATGGAGATTATTTCTGTGTCTCATTTTTATTTTCCTGTATATAGATAGTATATTGCTATAATCAGCTTTTTTATAGTCAGGAGTCATGGTAACCAGTCCCTTGCTGGTTCAGAAGCACATTCTGGAATCTACAAAGTACAGATTATTTTCTATCATATTTATTTATTATAGTATGAACCATTGCTTTACTTTAACAGTAAGCATGAGAAATACAAAAGAAGGTAAGTTGCATGAGACAATACATTATCCTGCATCCATTATGGTATTTCTGAAAATTCAAAAATCTTGTTAGTTGTGTTTGCACTTTACATGCGAGTCTAATGTGAAGTATGCATACTAGAGTTTCTATATTTATTTACAGAGTATACTGCATTGCAAAGAATGTATTTTGCACCATACATTATGAAGGCATAAATAGCAGTCTTCAGGTTTGTATTCTTTATACTAGCAATAAGATACATGCTATAGCATATATGAATCAAAAGATTGCTAAAAATGGGCAAGTTCTGTTGATTTCCAGAACTCTTCATCACACAAGAGTTGCAAAAAAGATGGTAGGGAAAGCAAGGAAGGGAAAAAAACCACCTAACTTAGCGCTGAAGTCAGAGAGTCCACATATTCAGAATCCCAAGATGATGTAGAAACTCTCCAGTTAAGTTTTGTAGGTCATGTGATGATTACTTGTTAGAACTGGAACTGTCCCTGTGGTTGCTTGGAAAAAGAAAGAAAGATTGAATCATCCTTTTCTGAACATATAAAATCAGGCTGTTACTCAAAAGTGTTTCTTTCATAGGTAAAACACATAGGCTCTTGTACCCAGTGGTTTGTTTATTACTCAATGCATGCATTACACTAATATAAATTTTGTATTTTTTCTTATGGTCAACATGGATACCTCTGTATTTTGTCATATATTGAATTTTATTTCAATTTACAGAAAAAATAGATTCACTTTTTAAAGGTGAGTTGTTAAGAGAGCTAGAAACAACAGAGTGTTTCTGAATTCAGAGCCTGTCTGTATTCATAGAACTGTTGGATCATTCACGCTAGACAGATGCTGGGTCTGTAATGAATAGGGGTGGATGAACAAGAAAAAATTGCATTCATCCGGATTATCTGAACATCAACTCATTGCTCTTTTTGTCTCATTTACCATCATCATTTGCGATTTCTGTTCAATTTGCATGCAATGGAAAATTGTGCAAATTAAACATGACTTGCACATGATTGAACTGGAAAATTGTTCAACAATGTGTTTATTTTTCAAAGTTGCAACCTTTCCTGTAGGTTAAACTGTGAAATTGCAGAATCTTAAAATTGAGCAACTGAAAACTGCCTTTTTGATTTAAAAACCTGCACAGTTTTTGAACAATGACCATATGCTTTACAATTTGTGGACATTCCTGGAATACACATTTGGGGTTGTGAATGCATCTTGCCTGACTACTTTGCAGGGACAAATGAAACGTCTAGGCGTCCTTACCTATGAACTGGCCAAACACTGCACTGCATACCTGCACCGGATGTGTGGTGGTAAAAGTTTCCATGCAACTTGGCAGATCCTTGGGTGCAGATGTTTGAAAAATTACAACTACAGCTGAGCCAAAATTCCTCAGAATACATTTTCCTCAGAAAAGTTCTGAAATTTTTCTTTTGTTAAACCGCAGAAATAAAAGGATAGTTTGCAGAATTTTATCCAAGTTTTATTCTTGATTTTTGGTGGAGTTTGCCTTCCGTCCCCCAGCAGTATGTTCTAGAGACATTGCTAGCTATTGCATATTGTGAAGGATGCAAAATGGGGGCCAGCCTGCCATCAGACTTGATGCTGTTACCCCTTGCAGTGGCAGCACAAACAGAATTTGTGGAAGAAACAACACTATAGCTCTTGCCAATGGTGAGCCCAGCCTATGAGGAAACTTCTCTTTCCAGCTCTTTTCATTAGTATGCATATGGACTGTCTTTGTCCTGCAACGATGGTGGCACCCAGGACCACTTTTAGGCAAGTGCATGCATGTATTGTGCAATCACAATTATGGTAGTGACAAGCAGCCAGAATATCATGCCAGTACTGCAGGCGATAGTGATACACAAAGCTATAATATTTGCAGATGTCATGCGAATCTCTACTTTCAAGACAATATAATGCACATTGTCCCGTTAATTTGTGTAAGCTTAGGGTGCCATTGGGACAATCTATCTTAACATATTGTGGGCGTATGCAGAGTCTATTATCAGTATCACTATCACATTACATTTATACCCCTTATTTCTTTCTCTTGCAAGGAACCCAAGGGGGTGTATAAGGTTCTTCTTTCCATTCTCTCCTCACATCAACAACCCTGTGAAGTAGATTAGACAGAGAGTCCATGACTGGCCCAAAGTTGCTCGGTGAGCTTCATAGCTGAGTGGGGACTAGAACCTGCTCTCCAGAGTTCTAGTCCAGAACCCTGCATTTATTTGTTTTTCAGCGCCAGGCCAAGACCTTTTTATTTAAACGTTATTTTAATTAATTGATAATCTATTTATTGGTTTTATTCATTGCCTGGATGTATCCAATTGTTATATTTTTGTATTGTTATTTATTTGATGGAAGCTGCCCTGAGGCTTATGCGAGTGGGGCGGTATACAAGTTTCCCAAATAAATAAATAAATAAATAAATAAATTTACCCTAGTGAAGGGTTTATTGAAACCTTCACTAGGAGGGCAATGATTATGGAATGTTAGGAACATGTTATGAAAACTACCCACACCTAGACGTTATATAACTCTATTGCTGTACCTGTATTTTTCCCTTTTAGTCTATTAATATCAGCCCTGGAATCATACATAATGACAGTGCTTTAATTGGTATGGTACACCTGGTTCACAAAAGAAAACTAAATTGCTTAGGAAGCATCTGCAATACAGCACACTATTCATTTAATTAATAGGCAATATGAACATATCAGGAACCTCTGAAAGGAAATAGTTTGTTTCTTCGTGAATGTAATGCTCTTGCTGAAAATTGAAACACCTAAATAAAAGGGAGGCAGTCATAAATCATTCTTTTCTAATGATCATTTCATATGTTTTCATGAATACTGTGCCAAATATGACTGTTTTTCTCCAGAAAGAAACCATGGAATAGAACTGGCTAGAGTAATAGAAGGTGCTCTAACTCTCCATAACCCTTCAGGAATGTGGAAAAACCAGAGTGCAGCAGCTTAGAACAGCAAAGGGCTGTGTTTTAGTCCAGAGAAGTACTGATGCAAATGGGTGATGAGAACAACTGGGAATTCTACGGCAGTACATTAAACCCCCAAGGTTGCCTACATCTGATCTATATACTTCTGGATTCCATTGTCCATTTCCCTTTATTTTATGCATTCACTCAGGATATAATTGATGTAGGAGCTGGAACTGAATAGCACATGGATATAAAAAAGTTCTATCTCTGGCAAATTGAGCCTGACCATACTGCATCTAACATCCAGGGAAGTACAATGATTCTAGGGCAGTACAATAGCCCCCCAAGGATCTAAAATGGTGGTATAGATCCTTCCAGGGTGTGAAATCTGGTCTTCTGCGATTCCCTGCATGGCTGTGTCTCCTTTCCTTAGTCTAATCCACTTTCTCCTAACCACTACCATGTTGGTGGGTTCTCAGTTTTTTCCAACATATCCCTATTTGAAAAGCCTGAAATACCTCTTTCTAAGTCTTAGCTACTGACAGAAAGACCTTCAAACTATATTATACTTGGTGGAGCTTTAAACTATAATATATATATTGGGGGGGGGGGGCGAAGGGGGTGTTACCTTTTCAGGCCCAACCCTTTGTGCCCTGTTGCCAATATCCAAAGTGGAATGCAGCTTCACCTGAAACTCCCCCTAAACTGTATTCAACCATAGCATTGTTCTAGAATAGAATTGTAGCTGGGGGCAAGACTCCAGCAATCAAGAGGATATGAAATATTTGAATGGCTAGGCCAGAATCTGCCGGACTGGAGTTATTAGAGAACCTTCAGGTTATGGGGTGGCAAAGAAATGTAAATAAATAAATAAATAAATAAATAAATAAAGTGGAATTTCTCAGAATTTCAGGCAAATATAGCTGTCACATATACCTGTAGTGATCTCCATACTCAAAATTCCAGATCTTTGGGAGTGACACAGGCTTGGAGAAACCTCAAGTCTTGTCAAAATTAATCAGAGTCCTCATTGAAGTTTGCCTTTGTTTGCTCATTTTCTATCACTTGCTTAAAGCTCTTATTCCACAGCCATATAATAGACAGCCTTTGGAGGAGTCATCTGCAATGGACTTAAGTCACTAGTGCTGCAACAAGTGTATGATGAGAATATTAACTTTGGTGACCCCCCCCCTTAGAGCTTTGGCTATTGGGTGGTGTGTGTGTGTGTGTGTGTGTGTGTGTAAAATGGGCCAGACCAATCAAAGCAGGGGTGGGTAACTTGGGCTACCATGGAAAATGTAGAGGGTGTTGTGGACTAAAATAGCTGAGGATCACAAGAAGTCCACCCCTGATCTAGAGAGCCAAAATATATGCTATTGTTCCTCACAAGGCAATTACCATCAGTAACTTGCTTTTGCCCTTGCTATAGTTGTGCCATAATTTGATGCTTTTGGTGGAAAAGGGAAACATTTGCCAGAGACCAGCAATTCATCCCTAGAGACTTCATCTGTCTCTGGTTCACTAGTATCTCCCCAGTACCCCTTGCTCCCCATATCTCAAAAAGACAGTTCTGTAGCAGGAGAAAATGTACATCAAATGCCCCCTCCCCAAGTTACATCAGCCCAAGTTATGCAGCTTCCTTTTTCATAGTCCCTCTGAACACATACAATTTAAATGGCCGCCTGCCACTGTTGAAAACTTCATGTATACAAATTGTCTATTGTCTTTTCCTGTTGTAATATTCAGCAGTACAAAAGGGTTTGTGTAACTGCTTGATGCTATCAAATGGGGTAAAAATACATTCTAGTCTCATTCTTGCGATTTAAAATAAAAATATTATATTATAAGCATCTTATAGGATTTGTGTTACATGGGCTTGAAAATACAGCAAAAGGTTGCTTAAAAGAACTTCACTGGTTTGTGAAGCCCAGCTGCCAACCAAATGGCAACTCTGTGTGCTTTTGAAAAGCTGAGGCATGAAATTCTGAAAGCTAGAATTTATAATGAAAATACCAGCTCAGGGATAATTTAAGGAGGATTACTGAACTGTTGCAATATACACAAAAGGCTGCATTTTTAAAATAAAAAAGCAGGATCAAAAGGTCTGCTGATCTGAAACGACAATTCTAATAAAGTGTAGCTTAAATACTACTATCCTTTTAGAAACATTAACTATCAATCCTCCTTTCCAACATTTTCACCAAAAAAAAAAAAAAAATGGGGAAGATTCTTTATGCATTTCAGTGGGAATAGAACCAGCCTACACAATGCTGTTAGAGAACACACATTGGGCTGGCTTTATGATTCACTTAATGCATATGATGGAAAAAAGGAGTTTATGCACTATTGCTATGATTAAAAGGGAAGATTTCACTGTGGGACAAATATGCTTTTGTGTCGTTTTGAACAATAATCCCACAAATGTGGACAAACTTTAAGGCAAATGTAAAAGATGCTGATGTCCTAACTTTACTGAATGTAGAATTGGCATAGCATCCATGCTGTACTATCAAAAGTACCTTCCTGAATCCTTGTCAGTCTCTTGGGCTAGTGTCTCCAATTGACACGTTGTGTCACAGGGTTTTTTTGCCTTCAGTTTGTTGCCAGAGGCCATTTTGTGATTTCTGTCACTGAGCATCTGTTCTAGAGTCCACATACTAACCTACCTCTTCTAGAAATGTACTTTGTTTCACAGCATGTCCATTTTCCTTTTTCTGTCTCCAAAACCTTCCATGGAAGAGACTCTTCAGCCTCTATGAACTTTAAGAACTAGCCCTCATTTTGCTGAAATATCCACAGTGTTAATTTCCTTTGTATGTTATTCATTTCAGAAATTTTCTATATAATGTTCTTCTTCTTCATCATCATCATCATCATAATTCCAAAGCCATTCACAAAATTATGATAAAATTTCATGAAACCAATCAAGATGAAAGTAATAAACCCAGAAAAATCAGGGGTAGCTGGTCATTTTCCTGAGAAATTTATTGTTTTCTTGTAGCTTTCTTGTTTTGTTTACCCAGGTGGAATCAGGGAACAGCCTCTTCACTCCAGGGCCAAATGCATGTTCGTAGTACCCACATGAGTAGCCCTCAGTCTCAGGGCCCTGGAGTGGCCTATACAGGGGAGCAAAGTGGCCCCAGGAACATATCCAGGTCAAACATGGAGGGAGGGCAGCTGTGCTCAGAAAAAAATGCAGCCTTAATGCCCATGCCCCCCCCCCCGGGGTTATTTTGGGCAGTGAGCTGGAGATGCAGTGGTGAAAACAAGGAAGAAGAAAAGGAAGAGGCCTGAGCAGAGGTCTTCAGCAGCACCGAGCCCAAAATACCCTGACTGCTGGTGCAAACCCTGGATGTATCCAGTGAATTTGGGTGGTGGAGAGCAGTGAGCAAGTGGTTCAATTCTAAAGGTTTTCTAAAGTAAGAAATTACCAGGATGTACACATTGCTTTATAGATGGCAAGAAAAATCTTTTAGAAATTTAGATGTGAAAAAGAGCCTTGTCCATCCATAGGGGAATGTGCACATGCCAACCCATCTTAAAGGTAGGAGAAAGATGTGGCGAAAGTAATTCTGACTCCGATACTTTTCTGCAAGGGTAGGTGGACCCTGCTGCATGTAGACACCTCCACCAACCTTGGGGAATCTTGTCTGCCTGTCTTTGTTGCTGGACAAGATGAGCAGAAGGTCCATCTTGTGCTATATTCACCTCCTGCTCCGAGGTTTCAATAAGCATCCAACTGGCCACTGTGGGAACAGGATGATGGACTAAGTGGACCTTAGCTCTTAGCCCACATGGTTCTCCTTATGTTAGTATGTTGGTGGTATTACTGATTTTTACTGCATGGGATGAAAAGCCTATTCTGAATGTTCATAGAAGTTCATGGAGGATAAAACTATCACTGGCTACTAATTATAATTATATGCTATCCACATGATACCAAAAAAAAAAAAAAGATATTAAATGTAATAATTGAGCAGGACAGTAGCTGCTTGCAAAGTGCCTGCCTTTATTCAGGCACGTTAGAAAAAAAACCTACCTTCGAGGTGGACAATCAGCCACCTGCAGAGATTACTGAAAGAGCCAAGGATTTAACTTTTTCAGGCTGACAATTGTCCAGAGTAAGGAACTCTTGTTTGTGAAATGCATTGGGCCTTAATAAACATCAGTACTTCTGAGAACTGTTTCTCTCCTGCTCCTTTGTGGCTATTTGTTGCCTCTTGGAGCAGAAGCAGCAGGTCTTTGAATACTAGTTGCTGGGAAATAACAGAGGGAGAGTCCATTGCCCATCCCAAGAGGCTGACATTTATCTGCCACTCTCCAGTGTCTCCGTGATTCACAATGCAAAGACATACACAAATAGGCACAGAATAACACTGGGAGAGAAGTCTCCCATTTGCTTTCATTCTTTAATACACAGCAGAGGTGCTTTTCTTTGATTAAATGAAAAACAAAGATTTTCATGGGGATTAACATCAGATCCTTTGAGCATTTCTGATATTCAATTAAAATGCATTGAGTAATCATTAAAAAATGCATGGCATATGCAGCGAATAATAGCTAAAAAGGCTAATTGGAAACCTGGTGGTTAGAATGACAAATTGCTCTTTCTCCTGCTTTTGATTCATATGTCATTATATATCAATAAAGAATAATTTGTGAAATGCCTTGCAGTCTTTGATTGACAGCGACTGGCTGCCTAGCTGTTGCTTCACTAATGATAAGACAATCACACCAGTCTCAAGGGTAAAAGAGTCAACATTATGCAACCTCTAAGAACAGTTTCCTTTGATGTTTGGGCCTTCAGGGAAAGACTCTTTTGCTTAATGGAACGTAATTTAGCTTACCAACCTGTCTGAGAATATGTGCTAGTATGGCAATTCATGGTTTAAGGTATTAATCTCAATAGATATAAAGGCATTCATTCATTATAATGTTATTGATAGCTTGGACTGTCAGTATAGTGATCCCAATTGGTTTACTATGCAAATTTCTTCATATTAGACACATACAGAGTCATACATTATTATGCTGCTAGAAGTTACCTGTTATTTGGCTGCTGATACTAAATATTTAACTAATATCTCCACTTCACTGCATGGTAAACACCTAGGAATGACTCCAGGCACGGCATGGAGAAGGCGGATAGGGAGAATTTTTCCCCCTTCTAACATAACACTAACACATAATACATAATACTAAAACCAAGCTCCTTTCATGAATGGCCAGAGCTTCAAGACAGATAAAAGAGAGTACTTCCTCATACAATGCATAGTTAAATTATGTTATTTGCTACTACAAGTTATGTTGATGACTGCCATTTTCCAGATGGAGGATATTTGGCTCAACAACCTTGCTTGAGGCGACTTTTGGCATGGAGGACAGGAAGGTGTGTGGGGAGGAGGTTCTTGTTTGGAGGGAGAGTCTGCGACTGCGATCTCAACTAGAGGAAGCCTCCACCACGTGTCAGAGCTGGGAAGATGGCCAAGTTTGTGTTGAACACGAACGCGGCCGTCTTCCCCACATGAACATGATTGTGGCCAACTTCCCCACCCAAACACGCTCTAACACGTGGTCGCAGTGCAGGGAAGATGGCCACAATCATGTTTGTGGGGGAAAGATGGCCGCAATCGTGTTCATGTGGGGAAGATGGCTGCGATCATGTTTGTCACCCAATGTGGAATTTGTGAACAGAGGCAAAATTTTGCCAAATTGTTCACGAACAGAAGCATTTGTGAACTGAGGTATTACTGTATTTATCTGATGGTCAAACTAAACTATCATACAAGTTTTACATTTTACTGTTGTGTAAATGTGCACAACCCTGATATGGATTTGGACCACAGGGCTCAGGTGGGGGGGAAGGTACGTCAAACCTTCCCGTGCATTTTTTTTTTCAAATCCTTCTCTTGCAGTAACATTAAAAGAAGGGGAAGCAGAAGCAGAAGCCAACCTCTCCTTTGGAGTGAATGGAGAGTACTTTTTAATTCAACCATGGTATATGTACAAGAGGTGAATCTTCTGTAGTCATTATTTTTGTTTTCTTAATGTCCAGCTGCAGTCCTGCTTTTCACTTTCTATTTTTATTTATTTATTTATTTATTTTTATTTATTAAAACATTTTTATGCCGCCCCATTCGCCGAAGCCTCGGGGCGGCTTACAACATATTTTAATCCACATCAAAGGAGGGGGAACATCTATCCCATTTCCCATTGCATACTTCATCCTCTAAAAGAGGAAGAGGAGATTCTCCTGTATCTATGAGGCTTTCAAGTGATCCAAATGCTGATTTTCAATGTGGTTTCAACATTTCAAATAATTATAAATAGTTGTGTTGGCTGCTCTGTTCCTTTAACTGCAGGTTCCACAGAAATGTGGGGCCATATGGAGACAGTATCCAAGCACCACATTAATAATCTATATATGTCTGGAATACATGTGCTTTTGTTATTTAAGCAGTACAATGAAGCACTGTTAAAATGTAGCCTAGGTTGCTTAACACAGAATTCCTAAGAGCAGAATATAAATTTACTAAAATAAGTACACAGATGTGAAAATGAGGGTGTGAACTCAAGTATTCAGTTTTTCTGGGAATGTCCAACAGTGTAGGAGTTCTGTAATATGATTGCTGATTGCAAAGATAATTTCTGCATCACAATATATGTCATTCCAAAGGCTATCAGTATTATTTTTGAACCTTATGGCTAAGGATTTCTGCATAATGCCTTTCTTAAATGGCTGTATTCAGTTACTTATTCATGCATAGCACAGAACTGAAAGTCCCCAAGAAACTTTATAAACAGCAGGTGTATTAAAATTTTAATAAATTTCTCCCATGATTCTTTGCAACCTAATCCAGCAGCTAAAACAAGCAAGGATATCATAAAAAAACACCATACCACAGTTCCCATTTATCTCCTCCATGGAAACACTTCAAGCTTTTGATTATAACCAGTCAAATGCATATTTTTCCTGATTATCTCAACAGTTAGTGAGATTTCTCCTTAGTTATTTTACTTTAATTATCCCACAGACTTATCCATGATGTAGTAAGGACTGTAATCAGTGCATTTCCTTTTCCCTTTAATTAGTAATTTAGTTGTAATTCTTATGTGTATCCTTCCATTTTCTTCCCTGTGTTGTTAACTTTATTTTGAAATGAAACTCAGTGTTAAACAAAATCAATTCACCTCCTTAGAGCTGTCCCCTGTTCCATCATCTCATCCAGCCTGGGTGAATTTTGACATTGCTGGACTTGCTTTTTAAATTGTTTTTAATAGATTGTGAGGTTGCAGGCAGGAACAGATTACATTTTGGTATTTACTGCCTGTATAATTTTAGACACTTTATATGTGCTTGGTGATCATATAGTAGGCCAATGAACAGGATAAAAGTCTAATATATATAAATAAATGTGTTCATGTGTGTGTGTGCGCACACACATGTGCATGCATTTGTGTACACCCACATAGAACATTAAGTACACAGAGTCAGATGTATGCAGGCTGGATGCTACCAAGTTTCATCCAACTGTGGAAGTAAATAGTCTTTCCCACTGTGTAAGAGAAAGTTAAGCTCCCTCAAAAAGCTTCATAAATAGATGTCCCCATTGACACACAACTCTAGATGACTACACAGCACATAATATCACATGAATCTTCTTTTCAGTCTCACAATACTTTTGTTCAAACAATATTTTATATGAGAAAGCCATGCATTATTTGACTTCGGGTTTTTTTTCTTCTTCTTTAACATGGGAACTGTGCATTTCGATTTAGCATAAACATGATAGATTTGGGGAAGGAGATAACCTCCAGCCTTCTCCGAAGAAATGGCATGCAATTACCATAATGCACGGATGTTCTGAATCTGAATTTCTGATTCAAATAAAGCTCCTCTGAAAACAGAAGAGTGTATGAGGGAATCAGAGGCTTTTACAATATTTAGTTGTTTAGTTCAAGTGCAGAAATGTATCTGTAAAGGTTCTTGGCAAAAGCACTGTGTTGTAGTATCACACCTGTAAGAAGCAGTTCAATCCTAAACTCTAGAATGCTTTACAGGATCTTGAGTGTTTCCAGTCTGAATCCAACAAATACAGGTTTCCATGGTGATTTACAAAAAAAAGAAAAGAAAGAAAAGGTAAATTTTTATATTGTAAATTCGTTTTATATTTTTAATGTATTATATTTTAATGGTTTGTGAGCCTCCCCGAGGAACTTCATTTCATGATAATTGCTACATATTTGCGATTGAGTGTATCTTTCTGTCTCAACCTGAGCCATTGAGCTCATCATCACAGACTTAGCTCTCAATCTCCTGATGACACCTATCATACAATGCAAGCCAAAGTCTGGTTTTGTTTTGAGGATTATCAAGGCAGCAAGGAGATTTCCAGAATAAAATCCAAGTACCCCTTTGTGTCTTTTTTTTTTCTGCAGCACAAGTATTCAAGTCTGAAGCTGCAATACATATTTGTCCATCTCCGTTCAGAGACAAGTTTCTAAATCATTCCATACAGGGTGTGCAAAGGAGGCAGAGCTTTGAAAAGCTGCTCACCTGGTCACTTTGTGGTGACTTGGGACCTCTTTTAACAGGTACATTCATTTGTTGTTTTTGTTTGGGTACAAATTATTGTATAGGTATACACAAGTAGTTAATATAAGGACTTTGACGGGGGTGGGGGGGCTTAAATCCATTGTTCAGCTTTGCCATAATTATTCCACTGCAGCTAACTTATAATTTAGCAATCACAAAATGTTCACTTTGCTATGTTTTGGTTCCCTTCCAGTAGGAATGCTCTGAATTGTGGTTTTTTTTCCCTGCTTAAAGATGTCACCAACTGTTTTTGCTTCTACTACATAACACTAAAATAATATTGGATCATCTTTTTCCAGGTATATTTCCTCCCTCAGCATCATGACATTGCCTGCAATTTTATTTTATTTTTGATCATCTCCACTACCTGTCTACTTGGAGTGTTCCTTGTATCTCATGTTTTAAATCCAACCCCTTGGCTTAAATTTTCCCCTGAATCAACAAGGTGTGTGGGGAGGGAGAGACTCTACACAACACAATTTTCTTGGGTCATTAGATTTATTTTTATTTATTTAAACAACTTATATGCCTGTTTCTCTCTAATTGTTTTGGATTGACACCCCAGTCATCTCATGCTGGCTGAGTTGAAAAGGGTATATATTTCAAAACACTGGGCTAGGAAAGGCTCTCTTAAATCATTCACAGGTTATCCTTTCTATATCTCCACTGAGATAGGAGACTATTCTTGCCACTGGTTACATCCTGTTGTTCTATTCAAGGTTTGCTGTGCATTCAAAGGGCAAGAAATGTTTTGGCTGGTGGGCTGAAAAATCATGGGCAGAAAAATCAAAGCCATGTAGACTTTAGGGTTTCTACTTTCAACCAGTTCTCCTGAAACAGCAGGAGAAACCCATCTCAAGATATATTTGCAAGTGGTTTTCTTATATTCCCAAACAAATACTCTGCACAGACTTTCACAATCACAGTTACATCTGTGTTCTTTTAAGGACAGAAAATGCACCATCACAGTTGGTCATAGCTCCATTTTTGAATGAAACCACTGGTACCCACAGTTTAGTTAAATCATCTGCTAATGAGATAATGGTTCTGTTAATCACTCAATTTCAGCAGCAGTGGGGATGCCTGGTGGGTTTTAAACCAATTAATTTTGGAGGTAAAGGTAGCAGGTGTAAAAGAGTGAAAGATTTAAATTAGGGGATATCTCATTATCCTGTGCAGGAATGTTTTGATTTAATGTATTAATTATCACTCATTTTCTTGTTATTGTAAAATCAGGTGAACAAATGATTCAATTGTTTAAAGAAAAGTAAACAATAGAAATATTTTATTTGATATACTAATACAACTACAGCTTGGTCTCATGAGAGAGTAAGCAAAAGTTCAACTCTCCTTGAAGCTAATGATCTACTAGGGGCATTGTGGCAAACCAAAATGGCACACAGTTCCTTGAACCAAAGAAGGAAAATATTCAAATTATGTGGTATCAGCCTTGCTAAGCTGGCAAGGTCTGGGCCAGCAGCTGGATGGGTGACAGCATGTGGATGCTGACTGCTATGGATTATTCAAAAAGGGTGTTTCCACCTTCCTCTTTCAATAGCCGTTGTGGTGTAGTGGTTAAGAGTACAGGCCTGGGACTCAAGCAATCAGGGCTCTAGTACTCTCTCAGCCATAGAGCTACCAGGTGACTTTGGACCAGCCACAAACTCTCAGCTCAGGCTAGCTCAAAAGGCTGTTGTTGTGAGGATAAGATTGGGAGGAGGAGGAGGGGGAGGAGAATGAGAATGAGAATGAGAATGAAAACTGCCTTGAGTTCCTTGGAAGGAAAAAAGGTGGGAAATAAATAAATAAATAAATAAATAAATAAATAAATAAATAAATAAATAAATGGAAAAGCACATCAGCAGGACTGATGATGTCACATACCTTGTTTACTATCATGGTGATTAACCAGTGGGAAATAGCAAACTGGATTCCAATCTGGCCTTCCAGGCTTCCCTTAGAGGTTATGCCTCCTTTCCCTGGCTGACTCTTGAAGAAATATGATAAGATTGCCAGTTAAGGTCTGGATGAGATGTGCTTCTTGAGAGAAACCAGGAAGTCGCTGAGGACAACACCCACTGCTTCAGCTCCAAGGAGAGAGAGGCTATAGCTTGAGAAAGACCTTTGGAAAAGGCTTCGTTTAAATAGGTTTACTTGAAAGGCAGGAGCTACGCAATTCAACAGCTTACTAGCATGGCAGCAGCAGTGGCTGAATCTTAGATAGAAGAAAAACAAACTGTGAGAAGAGAGAGAGAATGGGAGAAAGTGAAAATGGAGGATTTGAAATGGCTAAGCTCATTAAACCTGCAGGCTCAGAATTTAGCCCAGGCATGGAAAACCTGGAAAAAGGAATGCAATTTCACTATGAATTTGCATTGACAGATAGAAAGGTTTCTGTGACAATAGTACTGCCTCTGTATTTGTTTTGGAAAAATGGGAAGAAAAATAAGTGAGACAATGTGTGGAAATATTCCTCAAGCACCAGAATGTTTGGCTATAATAATTTATTGTTTTGAGGTACACTGCAACCCCATAAAGAATGAATCAGTGGAAAGGAACAGTTTTTTTCAAGAGGAACCATGCAACAAGAGATCACACTGATCTCTTGCATCAGTTTAAAGATCTTAGCTGCCATCTGCAATTTTGGAAATAGCAAATTCCTTCAGAAAAGGCCATGCAGTGAGAGAACACATGTGTACAAAGGTGACTGCTGCAGGAATAAGCTTGGAGATTTGCAAGGAATCTGAGTTGTCCAAGGACAGGATTAGTATTCTGGAAGGACAGGAAATGGAGCTCATATGCTCCACCAGAAAGAGGGAGATAAGGACAACAGTGAGAAATGCAATGCTCTGTGTGTGATGGGAAGGGGGTAGACATGTAAGGCAGAAATTGGTTGTCTAGTTTATGAAAAGAGATTCCACAATCAAAACAAACTTAATCACTATGCATTCAAGAGCCTTTCAAAACAGAAGAAGCCCAAAACTAGATTCCAGACTGCAAATATAGAGAGTGATAGCAAATGTGAAGACATCTGTGGGCAACAGATCGCATAGTAAACACACTGCAGCAAAATTCAATGGGACAATATAAACAAGTATATGCAACCGTGTACCTGAGGAATAAAGCATTACCATTTCAATTAGACTATAGTGTCAGTTGCATTATTGTTCCTCTCTATCTAGTAATTCTCAGTATTCCATTGAAAGAGACTAATCAGCTTTTAAGACTGTATAATCACAATACCTCAAAACCAGCAGGAAATTGAAAATAGAAAATGTCCAACCGAAATGCAAACAATTCAGGCTGGAATTTGTGGCTGTAGATGACTAGACAGCAGTACTATTGTTAGGTCTTAAGGCTGTTCAGGTTATGACAAAGGTACAGTTTAAGAACAAATCGACAGTGGATAGTGATGGAAGCTGGAAGCTGAAATCAAGGAAAGGTTCATGGGAGATTCAGGGATTTGTTTGAAGGAGATGGACTGATAGAGGGAATCTATAAACTCAGGGTAGGCACAAGTGCAAAGCCAGTTAGGTTAGCCAAGAGGAAAGCACAAGTGGTTTTAATATAACTTCTGAAAGGTAAGTTTCAGGTTGCAAATTAGTCAATCAGTATAGAGAAGTATAGATTGGATAAACAGTCTAATGGTGATCTGAAATCCATCAGGGAAATTCAGGCTATGCATAGATCCAAAGCACTTAAAGCACTGAAGAGAAGTCATTTCCTTTGCCTGCTATTGAAGGTATAATACCAGAATTATCTAAAGCAAGACTATTCTTCATCTAGGATGTCACAAATGGATTCTGGCATATTGAGCTGAACTACAATATTTGCTGCACCATTTGTGAGAAATCGCTGACCAAGAATGCCAGTACGCATCAGACCTGCCCTAGAGAAGTTTCAGAACAGGTTGATACAAGGCTTGGACAGTCTGGAAATAATCTGGGCTATCACTTTTGACATGAAGATTGTAGAGAGAATGATGACTTACAACAAGCACAGCAGGGCCAGGGTCACAAATAAATACCATTTCTGAAGAGATGCAGAATAAGAATATCAAACTGAATAGGGACAAATGCAAGTAGAGATCCTAAAGCAGTTGACGCATCAAGAACATAGAATCAGAGAACAGTAGAGCTGGGAGGGGCTGTCGGGGCCATCCCCCTGCTCAGTGCAGGACCCCAAGTTAAACCATCTGCCTGTTTTATATGTCTGTTCAGTTGCATCTTGAATGCCTCTAGTGTGGGAGAACCCACAACTTTCCCAGATAATTGGTTCCATTGTTGTATTGCCCTAACAGCCAGGACATTTTTCAGGAATCTGGCTTCTGTAAGTTGAGCCCATTATTCTGTTTCCTGCACTCTAGGAAGAACACAAAGAGATCCTGGCCTTCTTTGTGATGGCATTTCAAGTACTTGTAGAATGCTATTGTATCTGACTTCTCTTTTCAAGGCTAAGCATACCCAGTTCTCTAGTCTTTCCTCATAGGGCTTTGCCTCCAGTCCCTGGATCATCCTTGTTGCCATCCTTTGAATGCTTTCCAGCTTGTCTGCATCTTTCTTCAACTGTGGTGCACAGAACTGTACTCATTACTCCAAATGAGGCCTAACCAGTGCTGAGGAAAGGGAAACTAGTACTTCACGTGATTTGGAACTGATACTGTGGGACTGGGTGGGGCAACATGAAGATGCTCTTTGAAAGGCATTTTTCTCTGAAACAATTGCATCAGCACCTGCCTTGAAGTATTACAGCCAAGAAGAGCAATTCATGATTCAGTGTGAAGCAAACAGGTCTAGGGGCAACCATGCTGCAAAGAGGACAGCCAGTTGCCAGCAGTCTTTCATGAACCAAAAAGAGCCATACCCTATCAAAAAGAACTACTAGCAATACTTTTTAAAATGGAGAAATTTCACCGGTACAAATAGGAATGCACAGTAGGTGTTCAGACTTCTCTGGGGATATATACATATTCTGAGAATTCTGGGAAGTGAAAGGAGGTCACTGTGAGCAGCAGATAAGTCAGGCTTCGACTGATAAGTTCAGGTCAGTGGCCCACCTACCTAACAGCTCGTGAAATTCAACAAATCTACTTTTCTCCTCCTCATTCAAAAGCAAACAATTTATAGAAAGGATTCTCCAGTGGTAGTGACCTGCAAAGTGCATGCAAGGTTTGTGTTCTAACTTGAGACTAGCATGGTGTATACTTGCAATAAATGCCAGCTGGTTGCATTATTAGAGGAAAGAGTGAGAGTGCTTGAGCAGCTGGTGTTTCCCTCTGAGGAATAAGTGAAAGTGGAGAGTTCCTGGACAGAGCACTAGAACTGCAGGAACAAAAAGAAGCAACAACAGGTTGAAACAGATATACAGAATGCTTATTTGAAGCAAGCCACTGAAGAGAAAACTCCTGGGAGAAGAGTAACAGTTAGGAGCAGAAAAATAAGAAGATACTCTGCTCCAGTGAAACCAATAGAGCTAAGTATAAGCAGTCCCTGGATTAGAAATGAGTTCCCAAGAAAACAGAAATTTATCTATTGTATGTAAGTTGGATTATGTATAGTCGACTCTCCACATTTGTGGGGTTTAGGGGTGCAGGACCCCCCATGAAAGTGGAAAAACCACAAATATAGGGGGCTTCCACCTGCACGAACTCACCAGTTCCTTCTCTTTACAGCAAAGAAATGCCAGAGAGATTTTCTCTCTGGATCAGCTTGGCAGAAAGGCATTCTTTGGAGGCCTCCTTCTCTCCCTTTTCACTTCCTCTCTCTCTATGGTGATAATGATTTTCTGCAGTAATTTTTAAAAACTTAAGGGTCTTATGGAAGTTTGTAAGTACAGGTTGAGTCTTAACTCAGATGTTTGTAACCTGGGGATTGCCTGTAACTGCTTTCAGCCACTGGAGGATGAGACAACCTGCAGAAGAAGAATTACAAGAGAAACTGCAACAGGGAATGAGATGCAGAAAGACAGCTGACCAAGAAAAAACAAGAGCAACCATTGTGGGAGACTCCTTGTTGCATGAGATGAAAATCAAAATGCATAGCAATGACCGATGGACTCAACAGGCATGCTGGTTCCCTAAAGTTCAGCTTAGAAATCTGAAATGGATGAAAAGATTGCCAAGGCTCATAAAGCTCAAAGATACCTATCCTTTTTTTCTCTAATTCGTGTGGGATACTTCCAAATGGAGCTACAAAGAAATCACATCAGATTTTGAAGCTCTGGGAAGGAAACTCAAGAACGTTGAGTTGGAGATTTTTCACATCCATCTTCCCGGTTCTTGGAAGAGAAACAGAATAAAAAAGAAAAAAAAAACTCTAGATGACAACTGGTGCTGAGATGAGAGTTTGGGATTCTGGGACCCCAGACCACACTACTTGGAAGATGTCCTGTTTGCAAAGTATGGGTTGCACCTTACAAGAGCTGGAAAGAATGTGTTTGCCTGCAGCATGAAGAATTTCATCAGAAGGGTTTTAAACTGAATCTAAGGAGGCATACATGCACTTGGAGGCAACAGTGGATGAAGGCTTATTCACCATAACAGAGAGAAGAGCTCTAGTAGAACCCCAAATAGTCTTCACAATAATGTAGGAAAGAAGCCAGACCACAAAGCACATGGGATTCAGTGTTTATATATTAATACCCAGACTATGGGAAACAACAGAATGTATTGAACTCTTCATGCATGAAGTCAAATACAACTTGATAGGTATTACTGAAACTTGGTAGAAAGCCTCTCATGACTAAAATATAGTGATTGAAGGATATAGGTTGATCAGAAAAAGCAGAATAAACAGGAAAAGAAGTGGAGTTGCATTACATCTTAAAATACTTATCTCTGCACAGAAATACAAGAAGATGAGCCTGGCAGCCCCAATGAGAGCATTCTAGTCAAAATAAATGTGTCAAAGAAGAAAAGGAACATGACAGTTGGAGCCTACTACCAACCACCAAAGTAAGGGGAAGATGAAGATAAAAAACGTGTTAAGCAAATTGTCAGTATTTCAAGAATGTAGTAGTAAGAAATGAGGGAAGGCCAAGTGACAAAAGAAGAGTGCAGACTGGTGATACAGAAGTGCAAGAATGACATCAGGAAAGCTAAAGTCTGAATGAGCTGAGGGTAACAAGGGATGCTAAAAGCAGCAACAACAGCAGCAAAAAGCTTTTTAGGTATGTGTACAATGTAAGATAGAGGAAAAAATGGAGGTTCGGCTTTTCAATGAGGAGGACAAATTAATAACAGATACAAAAGAAAGGCTGAAGTGTTCAGTTCCTACATTGGCTCACTCTTTTCCCCGAAAGAGGTCTATGATTTCCCCCTGGCATAAATGAAGTACAAATTGGTCAGGGTAGATGCTTGAGATTAATAAACAAATCATCAAAGAACACCTATTTTTTAATGAGTTTTAATCTCCAGGGCCTAATGAACTGCATCCTAGGGTCATGAAGGAACTGGCAGAAGAACTCTCAGAAGCACTGTCAATATTACACATAAGAAGGTTCTGGGAATTATTGAAGGTCATAAGTTGAATATGTGATATGGCTGCAAAATGGGCAAATATTATTTAAGGCTGCATTAATAGAGGTATAGCTTCCAAATAATGAGAGGTACTGGTCTCCCTCTACTCAACACCAGTTAGACCCCATCTCAAGTACTGAATCCAGTTCTGAGTACCACACTTCAAGAATGATGCAGACAAGCTGGAAAACATTCAGAGAAGGGTATCCGAGATGAACTGTAGACTGGAAACAAAGCCCTGTAAGGAAGTATTGAAAGAACTGGGCATGTTTAGCCTTGAGAAGACTGAAGAGAGATAATACTTTTCAAATACTTAAAAGGTTGTCACACAGAAGAGGACGAGGATCTCTTCTCAGTCACCACAAAATGCAGGACAAAGAATAATGGGCTATAGGAAGCCAGATTATGGCTAGACATCAGGAAAAACTTTCTGATTGTTAGAGCAATGTGACAATGGAGCCAATTACCCAGGGAGGTCATGGGCTTTCCCAGGCTGGAGACATTCAACAACTTTTCCAAAACAGAATTTGACCCTCAGGCTAAACGAAGTTGAACTCTCCTGATATCATAGATCAACACTGCTGTGTCCTTTTTTGGACTGCCTTGGAAGCATGGCTATGAGAGCTGTCATGAAAAGCCCCTGTACTAGAACATTATAAAGTGAAGATCCTTAAACTGGATTTTTAATAGCAGGGAGGGCCTTTCTTGGGGCTGTACTAAATCAGATGTACAGATGTATTAAGTCATCTGATGTATTAGCAGATGTATTAAGTCAGAGTAAACAAATGTAAGGCTGTAATCCTAAGCACACTGATTGGGAAACAAATTCAATTAAACTTGGGTCAAGTCTCTTAAAAATATACAGCAGGACCACTGTATCTGCTAGCTCAGTTACCGTGCTTGCAGTTAACCACAGTTGACCTCAGCTGAAAGAGAAGTCATAAAATGCCATAAAGTGTCAAAGACAGGTCATAAAGTGCTTCCTGTAAGCTAAAATTCTTGCTTTAGTAGGGAAGAAAAGGGAAAGAAAAGGATCATATGCTGAGGTAAGAAGGAATGAAATTGTGAAAAAAAGAAATGTGCTGTATATAGTATATGGTAGTGTTTGCTATTATCCAGGTTCTCAGGCATCCTCTGGAAACTGATCATCATGGACATGGGGGTTCTGCTGTATATTCATGGGGTGAGGCTGACTGCTTCTGTTTAATGTAAGATAATGTAAAGTGAAGAGTCTAAACCCAGTTAACCCTCTTGGATCAGCAATGCTCGCCATTTTGAGGTAGACCAAGTTAAATGTTCGCCATATTGCATGCTTTTGCTAGCATCCTACAGTTATAAAACAGAAAAGGACTGGAAAACTAAAATGTCATCATTTGTTTTTATCTTATTTATAGCTGGGATTAGAGACCACTGAAAAGGCCCAGGGGAATTATTATCATGTTGTAATAGCTGCCCTGCTGGTATTTTATTGCTTAATTATTTTTTCCCCTTTCTGATATTTAAATTGCGGGTGCCTCTTTGAAGCTTATGTTTTAATGTTTTTTTAATGTTAAAACTTGGAGGGAGGGAAAAGCTTGCCAGGTTTCCATATATTTTGTCTTGTATTATATGAAGCAATGAGGTATGTGAATGTGTGTTTGGCATGGGGGTGACACACACACAGATTTGAATGTGATCTGCTTTATTTTGAGGGTCATTAGCCCAATTCATTGAAAGTGTTGGTAGGTCAGAGAGCCATTTGAGTAGCATGGAAGCTCATGCACCATTTTAATGACAGAAGAGTTGAAGTAGTCAATTCACAAATGTGTAAAGAGTCTTCCAGTTCCATCTGGGCACTCTGGCATATCAACGTGCCTCACATATCACCTTGCTAATTGCCATTTCAGATCCTTCAGATACCTGCTAGCCTCATCCATCATCCCATGAATCCTGGTTCATTCCTTCTCCTCCTCCCCCCCCCTTCTGTCCGTCTGTCTCACACACACACACACACACACACACACACACACACACACACACACACAATAACTACATTACACATGGTACCAATAAACCCCATTTTGAATCCTTTCAAAGACACCAAAGTATTTCAGCTCTTGTTCCTTAACATTGTGTACAAACATCCATCAAAAGAGCAGTGTCTGTGTCCTTTTCCTTCCACTTTTGTATTCAGTCTCTAAAGATAAATTTGTTATCTTGTAGGTGGACATGTGTGGATCACTGATGAGTCTACCCTGACTCTTACCTCTCCCCACCACTGCTCCTACCTCCCTTCTGATATACCATTTGCAGCTCTGGACATTGGAACAAAACAGAAAGCTCCTGTCCTTTCACCTCCCATGCAACTGCACCAAGAGTTGGCCAGGACATTCTGTTACCTAAGATGAAGGATAATGTAGAACTGGATCCTCATCACATGTATATAAGCCAGCTGAACTGGCAGCTGAAATTGCCTTCAGCACATGTGATAAACTAGTGTTGTCCACCATGCCACAGACCAGAGGCTTGTTTAGGGGCTCTGGGAACAGGTTGTGTGGTTTATAGAGAACTGCTTTTCAACAGAACCAGGTGAATTGCAGAGGAACAGCCAAGAGATGGCCACTAAACCTACATTTCCCAGTATCTGCTACCTGAAACAATTGTCTGATTCTCCCTAATGACAGAGCTGGCTCTGGACTGTGCAATGTCTGACTGAAAACTTATCCACATGACATTCTGTATGGCCAGTCTCATGCTTTTATCTAATCTGCAACAACCACACATTTAGCATTTCTATGTCACCTTGACATGACAAATTCCTGGCACCCCAACACTACATATGTGTTGCAGCTGACCCCCTCAAGGCCAAAACAAGCATTGCTTCAAATCCACTCTGATCTGGATCACAGCATGGGCTTTAACAGCCCCTGTCCCCTGCTCTGAGCCTGATGGGGACCCCTGGACCCCATCCAGAATAAAAATATAGTTAAAGATAGTTGATAGATACAGTTTTAATGTCAGCTTGGCCCTTACTTAAACATGAAATTACTGAATGGAATGCCGCCTGGCTAAGCAATTTACCTTGTCAAATTAAAATTTATCCTCCCAATTGTCAAATTTAAATTGGGCCTTACTGAAGGGAATCATGGTGCCCTCTAGTGGTCCAAAACATGGAATGATCAATAACAGAACCCCCCTTAGAGAATGTATTCCAGTGCTGGCACCCACTGCCAAGTTCAGCCTGGTCCATTTTAAGACACATACAGGTCTGTAATTGCCACTGTGAGTGGCACCAGACATACTGATTCCTGCCACAGAATATTCTGCCAGGATTTCTCAGAAGGAATACAGCAAAAATCTATACTCCTGGGCTCAGGATTATTTAGGTAGGCTGACATTATTTAGATAGCTTTAGCTGTAATTTGCAATATCCTTAGTCAAACTGATCTGACCTTGAAATGTGAATCCTAGGAATGCTATTTTGGCAGCCCTTTCTGAGAATGTTAAACCTATTCACTTTGGGTTGTATCCAGATTTCCACTGGATCAACTGTGCTAGTTGAAGTAGCTGGTTCTCTACTCCCTCTTTTCCACAATGGCCCTTACATTATCCTGAAAATACTATATAAGGATGGGTTCAGAGAAGCCATAGTGCCCACGGGCACCAGATTGCATAGACACCTTTTGTATAACTCATGTTCACTGTGTTCACCTAACACAGCAAACTCCTGAGCAGGATTTGAATATTCAAAATGGCAGCTGCTTGCACTCCACACATGTTGCAGCCTCACTTGTGGTTCAATAACCCACAGTGGGCCGCCATGATGTATGAAGAACCCCAGAGAGTCAAGCAATCCTGAACGAGATGAGCTGTGGCCTGTGGAGGAACCCAAAAGTCAGTGGACATCCTTCAATGAGGAGAGCCATTACTTCTGTGGAAAGTGCCTTCTTCTTGCAGAAGACAGATTCAGCCCCTTGCATGTGATAACTGCAGATATGTCTGGCTCTGTGTAGAAGAAGAAGAAGCCACTACCAAATGTCCCCACCGTATCTGAAACAAGCATGTTCATTTGCTGGGTTAATACACAGTCTTCCAAATTTTGCATTCTATATTTCTGCTTTCTTTTTCAACTTTTTAAGAATTCTCTGTGCCCTCAAAGAACACAGGAAATACGTGTAAATAATTGATGCCACCTAAAGGGATTTTGAAACCCTGGAAACCTACAAGGCAAAGGTTTGTGACATTCTTCCATATTCATGTCCCTTTAAGCTTTTTCCAGTCCCTGAAACTGAACATCTGGTAGTCACAAGAAAATGCAAAATTAATTTCATGTGGAATAATTGTAAGCATATTATATCAACTTGGAAAGAAGCCCAGGAGAATATTGCCAAAATAATTTGTATTGGAACATAATTTTAGATTCAACTAATGATATGTATGGATTCACCATTGGTGTCATACTAGCAGACATCACACCTTTTGTACTGGAAAGGAAAAATACCATTTTCGTGTTCATCCTAAAGGGTGTCCACCCCTTGCCCATTTGCATTTTCCAAATTCTACATCAACCATCTTGGAATGGCTTTTCTTCCACAGAAATAGAGCAGCTCCTTTCAAAGTGAATTTCCATTGCTCTCCTGTTATCACGTCTTCCGCTGATGCCACCCACTGTTTTCTAAAAGTACTCTCTCAACAACAATCTGCCTGTATTACAATTTAAGATTTTTTTGCCATTAACCTCTCTCCAATGTTATTTCTAGCAACAACTGTCTTGGCATTTGTAATTGCCTCCCCCCTCCCTTTGCTTCTTTTCTTCACAGTGCCTGTAGAGTGAAATGCCAATTCTGTAATTACTGATATGCTGAAATAATTATTTCTAGTCCTCCTTACTCTTGTGTTGCTTCTTAAACTCATAAGTGTCCACCTCTTAAATTCTTGAGGATTCATAAATAACTCCATAACTTTGTTAACCAAGGCTCAGGGGAAGTGCACACATTATAAGCATTAGCACTGAATGGAGACACTTGAGTGCTTAGCTTTGCCATGCATGCTTCAAGTACTGTTAATATTTTGTCTAGCACCTTTCGGTGTGCAAACAAATTGCTTTATATGAGGCTCATTCCATTAATTCTCACAACAAACCTGTGAGGTAGATCATATTGAGACATACTGACCCACTCATGGCCATCCAAGTAGCTTCATGGAGAAACAGCTATTTGTAGATGACTATCCCACAGTCTCTGTGGTTCCTTCCACATTACCAAAGCTACCTGAGACCTGTTGTTCTAGGAATTGCTACTTTCCTGTAGCCGACTGTGAGCACTCATGAATGCATTTGTGTTTTGGAGAGCAAAGGGATCCCTATGGAGGTTCTTCATTTTCATATCTCTAAAAGCATTGCAATCATTTCACATGCTAGCAAGGTCATGCTCAGAACCCTATAAGCTAGGCTCTAGCAGTATGTGGGCCGAAAACTACCAGAAGTACAGGCAGGGTTTCAAAGAGGCAGAGGAACTAGAGATCAAATCACCAATATACGCTGGATCATGGAGAAATCTAGGGAGTGCCACAAAAACATCTACTTCTGCTTCATTGACTATGCTAAAGCCTTTGGTTGTGTGGATCAGAACAAATTGTGGCAAGTTCTCAAAGAGACAGGAGTACCAGACCATTTTATTTGTCTCTTGAGAAACCTGTATGCAGGTCAAGAAGCGACAGTGACAAGTGGACATGGAACTACTGATTGGTTCAAAATTGTGAAAGGAGTACAGTAAGGCTGCATATTGTCACCCTGCCTATTTAACTTGTATGCAGAGCACATCATGTGAAAGGCAGGGCTAGATGAATCACAAGTTGGAATTAAGATTGCTGGGAGAAATATCAACCTCAGATCTGCAGATGATACCACTCTCATGGCAGAAAGTGAAGAGGAACTAAAGAGCCTCTTGATAAAACACCCCAGTTGCTACCTCAATCAATTTCAAAGAAGGGAGTGATGGGGTGATGAGAGCAGACAAAGACAGGATGTGGGTCTGCTGGATTTAGCCCTTCAGCCCTTGCCCTGTTCCCTCAGTGTGACTTAACTTGGTTTCAGAGGCCAACCTAATAGGCAATGTTGGAAAGGATGTTGGAAAGATGAGCATCAACTCAGGCAGCTTCAGACACTATCAGAGGACATTAATTATCTTGATCCATTTCAGTTGGGCCTAAGCCCTGGGTTCGGGATGGAAATGGCTTTGGTCACCCTGTATGATGAGCTTTGCAGGGAGAGAGTCAGGGGGAGTGCAACCCTGCTGGTTCTCCTTGACCTCTTGGTGGCTTTTTGACCCTGGTTTCACCCTGGAATGTCAGGTGAATTTGATGTCCAGGAGTTCCTTTCTCCAGTTGTGGCAAATTTATCAACTTCATCCCTACCTGAACAGACAGCCTGAAAATAGTCGCCCATGCACTGGTAACGTCAAAAATAGATTATTGAAATGCACTCTATGTAATGCACCCTTGAAGACAGTCCTGCAGTTGCAAGTGGCACGGCATCTGGCTACTTGGTTGGTGTCTGGTACTCCTACAGTGGCCCATATAGCACCTGCATTAAAAGAATTGCATTGGTTACCAATTATGGCCTGGGCCCAATTCAAGGTGCTTGTTTTGACAAATAAATTCCTAAACGGCCTTGGCCCTGGTTATCTGGAGAACTGTTTGCACCCATATATACCTAGTCAACCCTTGAAATCGAGTGGCGGGGGGGAGCTTTTGCAGCAGCAGCCATCCCTCAGGAAAAGAAGAAGAGTGGCTAACTGGAAGAGGGCCTTTTCTGCTGCTGCTCCCCATATTTATTTATTTAAAACATTTCTATGCCGCCCCCATCACAACAAAGCCTCGGGGCAGCTCACAATATTCTTAAAAGGATACAATTAATAACTTAAAAACTGGTACCATCTCAGCTATATATATTAAAATCTATAAATACAATAATAATAAATTAACTGTTAAAATAACTTTTAAATAAAAAGGTCTTTGCCTGGTGCCGAAAAGCAAAATCATGACGGCACCAGGCGGACCTCTCTGGGGAGCGCATTCCATATTTGCAATGGTCTCCCTGGTACCATCTCTGTATTCCTTTTGGCACCAGGCAAAGACTTATTTTTTGAAAAGATATTTTAATACCTTATTCCTCCCATGGATGCCACTATGGCCTGCTAGGTTTATTAATTTATTGGAATTTTCTATTTGTATTAGATTATTGGTTTTTTATTGTTTAAAATTTTTTGTTGAGTTTTAACATTATGTTTTTAGAATGTGTTATTTTAGCAGTGTGAGCTTCCTAGAGATACCTTAGGTAGAGTAGGTGACATATAAATAGTTTAAACAAATAAATAAACTCCTTACTCCTCCAACCTTGGGAGCAGCCAGTTCAGGAGGGCATTGCATGTTTGGAAGCCACTGAGATCACAGGTTTCCCTCTCTTGGCCTTCAGACAAATAGGATTGTTTTCCAAAACCTTGGTTTACTGACAGTATTTGTTGGCACATTTATAACCAAGGTGTTCCCCAAAGTAGCATTAAAAAGCCAACTAGAAGGTGTGGCCAGATGAGCCAGTTCCACCACTTCTTGCTAAGCTTTCTCTTTGCATATACATGGGTAATAGCCACCAATACATCTGATGAGGGTTGCTGTCTTTGGCACAGCAGTAACTAGACTAAAACTATTTAGCACTGGATTGTGATATTACACTGCCCTCGGTTGTAAACAGCCACAGGAATCCAGCCATGGATATCACATAACCTTGTATTGCTATAGTAATCATTCAGTTAGCGCTGGAACAACTTGGGACTAAAGTGTACTGACTTATGGGCAGTAGGTGAAGAAAAGGTGGGATGGAAGTACTCAGTCTCATTGTATCTACAGTTCTTAATCTTTTGTGTTTTTGGATCTATTGAAAATGGCCAAGGATCTTGACAGAACATTTAATAAACATTTTTCACAAAGCAAGTACATACCTAGTTTTATTTATTTATTTAATTTCTATACCACCCAACAGTCAAAGCTTTCTGTGTGGTTTACAACGTAACTTGTGGTACAATAACATTTTTCTTCTCCAGAACTGGCATACCAGTGAAGCCAGCACTAAGTAGGAAAAGATGCTCTTTATATGCTTTCAGGTGCTATCTTTTTGAAATATTTGCTGTATGTTCCAGAACTGAATTCTGTCACTGAAAAATCGATTGGAGCTTGAGCCACTGCAAACCTTCTTTTCCATTCAAATAATGATGGTGGTTGTTTTCCTCAAATAACATTATATATCTTAATCAGTCCACCGTTTCAACACTGCGTTACCACCAGCATTTTTTAAATAAATGGCAACCATTCAGCTAATTAGCACTGTCTGTACTTTTTTTTTCATTTCAGTTTCTTCTAATAACACAATTCCCATCTCAGCATGTGTATATGAATCTGCCAATTTGTGGATAACACTTCATGCATCTGGTGTGATGGCAGTGTCCATGAAAGCTTTGGCCAGAATAAATGTGTTGATCATTCAGGTGTCCCAAGTTTCTTTGGTGTTTTCAATATAATTCTTGACTTGCATTTGCAGGTATGTTCCCAGAAATTGTCAATGAAACTATCTTATTTTTAGTGACTCTAAATGTATCACATTAATTAAGTTAGTGAGGAGTTGTAATAAACACTACAGAGAAATTGCATCCAAAATCTGTACAGAACCATATGACAAATATTCAGAATTACTTCTGCAGCAGTAATTCTAGAGATAAAGGATGTGCTTAATGAGATTGGGAGTTGCGTGTCATTTCCAAGAAGCTGGTTATAGCTGACAGTTTGCTTCTAATTTCAGTGTGAACCCTCAAATGCAGAATTGTGTTTGTAATCCAGTGCCAAGTTAAACCAAGGTGCAGGCTGCCCATAAATGCTTCCATCCACTGCTTGCCATCCCCCATTAAATTTTACATATACTGATTTCTCAGTAGGAACTGGAAGAGATAAGTCATATGATTTACACCACAAATTTAGGCTTAACCTGTTTAATACACAGTCTTTCTCACCAAACAAATTGCAAATCTGTGAATGGCTGAGGTCTCTAATTGAATTCTCAGCTTGTGCCTGAATCTAAAGTTTGTAGTGGAAATATGCTCTTTCATTTAGTAAATTCATATAAATGCATGTACAAATCATGCATTTGAATTAGTCCTGGATACTGTGCCATGGAGTAATTAGCAAATATGTTTTCTTGGAGAGGAAGTTAGAAATAACTCATTTTTAGTCAACTGACAGAAAGCAATAGTCATTCAAAAGTTCCTTATTAGTCATAAAAGTTTAGTTTGCTTTCTGGACTACAAATGTTGCTTATTTATTTTTAAAGAGAAAAAGAAAAAAGTAACAAAGAAAAAGATAGCAAGGGGCCTTACAGAAAAATTACAAGGTGGGAAATTACACAACAAGTCAATAGTTATTATTGCTACTATCAATTTTATAACTACAATTTTGACTTAATAATAGTTGGCTATTACAAAAAAGACTTTAACATGGATATTAAGTAAATAATAATGCACCTTAAATAACGTATCTAGAAACCTACTAGCAATTAATAATTGATTTTTTCCTCAGATGAAACATAGTTTTCACCAGTACTTTTTAATTAAATATCAAAATTATTCCTTCCATCTCTTCACATTTTTTTATGACACAGTATTTCTTCAACTGAGCTCTTGAACTTCAGGGTTAGGGCAGACATGTTGCTGATAGAGTTTCAATGAATATCTACGAAGTTTGATTTCCGACACAGATAGACCTTTACGGGAAGTTATCTTGTCTGGGTGGAGTTATGGGAGGGGTGTGGAAGAAGAGAGACAGCCAGGCCTAAGTCTGCTAGGCACACATGTCAGAGTGGATGATGGGGAGGTTTCCAGGGTTATATTAGCCTGTGCAATCCCACCTTTCTCCTCTTCCAGTCCTCTGTCTCTTTCCCTGTGTGGGCTCAGGCCATTACCCTTTGGCAGCCAGGCAGGAATTGCAGCAGGTATTTTGATCGGCCATGGGCTGTACGCGTCACATTGTACACAGGAAAAGGGAATGGCTGTTCATAAGTTAATGAGCTGATAGTTGATATGGTCACATTAGACAGGTAGGTGCAGGCCTATCTTAGTTGGGGTTAGGTTTGGTGAGCATCCATAGAAACCTTTCTGCTTACTGGCAATCCTGGAGACTTCTCGGAGTTTTGCAGCCTTTTGTGGAGATATGAATTGTCTTTGCAGTTAACTCATCACATCTACCTGGAGTTGCATGGCTCTGGGAGGCGGTGCCCTGTGAAGGCCTTCCTACCCTGCCAGGGTGGCAACTGGATAAACATGACCGGGCTGCCTCACCCAATACAATCACAGGTTAGTTGCCTGAAAAGTATAGAAACCCACATCATCCCCATCCTTTGTAGACCTGTTTTAAATAAATGTCACACATGTTTATTCCAAAGTTCTGTGTCTGTCTTGTTATTTCTCCACCTACCTCCCTTTCCATTTCCAAACTGCAGTTCTGCTATTGCAGACAAGTAACTCAAAAGTTCTTTTACTTCTTTTACCTGAATTCCTTGAAAACTTTTGCACATGCTAGTGCAGCTAGAAAAAACTAAGATGCAGTTGGAAGTATGCCTTATACAAGCTTGCTGCATTATGCACATCGGCAGCAAAAAAGAAGCACTGAAACCCTTAAACGTTTTCTCCTGCCTGTGTTCAGTGTGAAGAGGGGCTGCAACTCTATTGTCAGTTACATATCTAACATGAAGGATCTTCTCCCACTCACTGCAGAGGCGGAGGTTGGACTTAGCCACTTCACCCCACCTCTTTGCACCTTTTCATGCAAACTAGGTAAGGGCAGTATCTTTGCAGTTTTTCACTGAGACTGAGGTCATGATGTGAGAAAAGTCAGCAATACTGTGCATGCATTTATATATGTAAAATGCCAACATAGTGAGTTGGCAACTCACTATACTATGAACTCATTTCCATATTAACTGGGGTTTAAAAATGACAACAATTAATGTACCAAAGTTGTTTAAAAAAGCATCATGGGCTTTGTGTGGACACCTGGGAACACCAGTGTAGAAAACTGTGAAAATAAAGGGACTCCTTAAGCACTTCCCTAGTTATCCTCATTAGTCAGCTACAGCAAGGAATAGACTTTAAAAGCAGTTTACTGTTAGAATGCCGCATGACGAACAGGAGTAGGTTAATAGGTCCCTTTGGTGGGTTGCAATCAAATTGGTATGCAAAAACTCTACCTACAGTAAACGAAGGAAGTACAGCCTCGTGAATTAAGTTGAAGCGTTAGGATGGATAAAAAATATTACAAAGCATCATTTGACATCTCTGAAATGACTACCTAAGAAATGTGTCATGTGCTGGAAAGGTGTTCTTCCTTCCTCTTTACTGTCTCTATATATAACAATATATTTAACTATTTGAATATATAACTACAGTGGTACCTCGGCTCACAAATGCCTCAGTTCATGACCAAACTGGGTTGCGAACAGAAATTTCAGAAAAAAATTGCCTCGGGCTGCGAACTCTGCATTAGGTGACAATTGCGATCACGGTCATACTTGGGTGGGGGAGATGGCTATAATCACAGTTGCACTCATGCAAGGAAGATGGGCATGATCGTGGTCGTGCTCGGGAGGGGAGATGGCCACAATCGCGCATGTCTTCCCTGCCCAAGCACGACCACAATCGCGCCCATCTCCCCTTCTATGGCCGCAGTTGCGCTCGTGCAGGGAAGACAGGCGTGATCATGGTTGTGCTCGGGGTGGGAGATGGCCACAATCGTGCTCGGGGGTGGTGGGGGGGAGATGGTCACGATCTTTGTTGTTCTTTGTTACTTTGTTTCAAATTTTTGTGATAAAAAAATGGTTACAGAACAGATTAACCTTATTTAAATTTAACCTTATGGAGAAATTTGACTTGGGTCACAACCAGAGTCCTGGAACGGATTAAGTTCGTGAGCCAAGGTACCACTGTATATTAAAAAAACAGATACATATACTTTGTATAAATACTGGGCTGATGACAGAGGTATACCACATATGATGCTTTATAAATACTTCTGAAACAAGTTATCACAAAATTGAGTTTACCTTAGAAATTATGGTATACAGAAAGATCATTTATGACTTGTTTTATATTGTACTAAAGCATATGTGCACAATTATGAAATCTGATACCTTAGAACAGGAAAAATATTCAGGATTTTAAAGATGAGCATTATTGAAAACAAATGTGTTTCTTTTCAACAATGCTCATATACCACCCACCTGTAAGAAGAAGCATAGTAATGTTATCAACATGAGTTTCTGATTCTTTCTTTAAATTGTATGTACTAATTATCTCTATTTTAATCTCAAATTCAGTAACCCAATTTGCATAACATGGTGGCAATTCTTGGGTTGTTGAATCCAGGAAATTCAATGATGAGCAAAGCATGTGAGTCACATGCTCACTGATTCCACTTTTACTTCATAACCCAGGAATGTCCCCATTTTGTTACATATGAATGTGCAACATCTGGCTTGTTTGTGGGTTGAACAACCTCTGCTTAACCCAACAGTAATTCATTAGTGAATGTTGACTTATTTAGCCCGTAGACAACTCAGAATTCTGGTTTAACATATCACACAATAATTCAGCACATTCCTGGGTTGTTAAATGAAGGTGAAAATGACAAGCACACAAGAGGCAGTGTGCCTGTCACTTTGATCATCATAGGCAGTCCCTGAATAAACAATGGATGCTGTCACATGCAGATCAGACCCGTGTTGAAACATGCATTTCTACATATTCTCTGCTAAAGTGATCCTGATCCTGACCTGTGACTTCCTCTGGTTCCTCATTTGCCCAGTATTACATTACTGTCCTGTGCCTGTAAACACTTGAGAAGCTAGCTGCCCCTTAATTTACCAAATGTGACCATGTTGAAAACGACCACAAGGTGTGTATCAAGAGCACAGCTTGTTCTGAACAAAGGATGTGTCTGTGCAGGTGCAGCTGAGCCACTGAAAATGTTTTTTCTGTGAACACAGCCATATTGCACACATGCCAGCCATACCCTCAGCCCTCCAGCGTGCAATTCACACATTTCAGCACTTCATTGCCAGCTGACTGGAGGGTTACGTTACTTCTGTAGCCCCACTTGATATGTTCTGCTTGCTTCTAGTATAATTAAAGGAGAGACTGTCCTTAATATCTTATTTCAAATAGGTTCTAGGCAAGCTCTTAATACACACCTTGTCCTTTAAAGGGCTCTGAATCCTCTGTAGGTTCCTGCCATTCTTCCAATAGAATAAGGGACTCAGAGACATGCAAATTCAGTATCATTGCATAGGGATGATCAGCTCAGATGTCTCACTTTCTGCATCCACAGAGTTGTATCCTGCCTTATTGATTTTTTTTAATGGCTCTTCTGTAGTTTCTCAAAATAGATTACAAGTGGAAAAGGAGAAGGGCTCTCTAAACCTTGATAAAAGATAGCTCCCAAAACCTTTCTGAGAAGTCAGTTGACTTGGTGATATAACAGATAATAAAAATGCAACATAAGGTCAAATTCTCTGGAATCAAACTTGTAATGTAAAGACTTGTGAGAATGTGGCGCTCTGGAAGACAAAACAAAAAGATCAGATCTGGGACTCTCTGAGAATGGAAAGAGAGGTGATGGGATGTCATTTAAAAATAGGTTTCTTTAGAAACCCTTGCAATAAGGCACACTGGAGCTCTCTTTGAATCACAAACAGCCAATTATGGAAACCCCCTACAGGAAAGGAGGAGGGGGAGGAGGAAAGTGGCCAAGAAGCAGAAGCAGCTGAATTTGTGAGGTAGCAGGAAAGATTTATACTCACCCTTCAAAATGGATTGTGTGGGTTTTATTTTTAAATATGCTGCAGACAAATTTATCCTAATACAGTCTTGGCCCACCAGTACAAGTGTTGTCAAGCCAACTTGTAGAGGCCCCATGAGACCTGCAGCTGACAAAACCAAAAACTGTTACCAACACAAAAATGCAGCCACAGGCTGCAAGCTGTGGCAGAAAGGCAGACGTTGCGTCAGGGTTGCTAGGCCAAGTTCACTGGGATGAGGGCAAGGCTGCCGCCTCCCCTAGGGTCACTGTGCAAATTAAATGTGAAAAAGGGGAATATTAAATAAAATGGCATCTTTTCCAAATACGACACATAGACAAAGACAACCTAATGTTCTAAAATAACTTGGTTAAAAATACCAGCAGTGACCACATGAGGGCTCTTCCTAATGAAATACCATGGGAAAATTGACCTAGTAAAACCACCTTGTTCTGACTGCCTGACTGAAAAGTAACATGAGAATCAGGGCAAAATTGTATCAACAAGTGAATAGACTCTCAGAAAGAGCAAAGAGTAAAAGGAGGAAACCAGGCCTGATGTGGGCAGAGAAAGAAGAATGAAAGAGACAATGAAAGAAGATATGGAAGCATGTATTTCATTTTTCAACATATGGACATAATTGTCAACGTTTCTTGGGCCTAAATATTATTTAGATAGTAGAATTGGGAATCAAGGCTGGGCTTAAATGGTTGAGGGGGGTTCTCCTCTTGCAAAAAGCATTTGCTTTGTTCTTCAGGAGTTTGTGGAGACCTAGAAAGTGTCTAGATATTGCCATAGGAATGGCATTGTCATACTGACAGCAAACACAAACTGAAGGCACAGAAAGAGAAGCTGACACAGGGTAGTAGCCACGAGAGAAAATCTCAGCAGATCCCCAAACAGTGGTGGTTTTTGCTTTTTGTGTTGCCTGGTTAGTCTACTGTCTTAGCCTGCCTGGCCATTCATAGTGCAGGTAAGATAATTCTGGAAGCATTGCTTTCTCAGCTGGCTCCTTTTTGCCCACAATGGCATATCTAACTGAATACATGGCATTTGGGTATCATATGTATCCCTTTCTAGCTAATGTCATGTAGTGATGAAACGGTAGGACAAATGTCTTGAAGAAGCAGCAGAGGAGAGGACACTCTAGTGATGAACAGAACACGCAAGACTTGATTAAATTTGGGATTACTTATTTAATCTCTATCCCACCTTGAATTGCATGTGGGTAGCATGTTGCAAAATAGCAGAAACACCATGATCATGCGGAAAATGTTTCCTCATAAGAATTTGCTATACTTTGTGTTGCTTAATCAACTTATCCAGGAGTCATAGGTCTGAACGTGAGTTAGATTGTATCCTAAGTGCTTCACAGAATCAAAACTTAAAAATATTATAATACAAAACACTATTTGAAGGTTTAAAATACGTGAACCAAAAATGAGTTGGAAAAGTCAAACAGCAGTGAAGATATTGGTGCCCGTTGTGTGTTTTGCTAATGCATGGTTATACTAGGCATTCCCCTCTGCCCCTGCACAAGTAAGTGCAATAAATCTCTGTAACAGTCTTAAACAGCTTCTTGAACTCAAAATATTAAAATCGGAGCATTCCTGGTGCTCATTCTTGGTGTATGAGATACAATAATGTAATAGACTTTGTACTGTTATCGATACAACTTTTTAAGACCATTTAGGATGCAATCCTACTCATGTTTGGACAGAAAAATGTGCCCTATGTTCTGGGAATTATAGGAAAACAGAAAAACACTTTCTGTTTAAAAACACATAGTTTTGCTCCCAAAGATAGCAGATTAGATTTTCATGCATTATCAGTTTGGATCTTCAAAAATCAGTGGGTTTGGTCTTCTGAATTCTTTCCAAATATGCATGGTTTGTACCCTTACTCTGAAGCACATTTCAGCTGCAGTTCTCCACTGGTTGTGGTCCTTGGTGGAAAAATACCAATGTATCATCTGAAACCTGTTCATCAACACTGCATGAGAAATAGGATTATGTTCTTAGTCATGACTTAAGTTCCTATTGATTTCAATTGGAATTATGTTCAACTAGCCTAGTCTGGATACAGTCTATTATATTTAATTTGGACCATGTTAATTGACAGCAGAAGTGTTTGCTTTATTGGCCTATGTTTCTGATCTATCCATGGGGATTTGTAGAAGACAAACAGTTCCAACATATTTGTCTGCTTTATCTCTACCAATATCTCTGTCAATATCGAAGAATGTGATCTTTTCATATTGTTCATTTTTATTAAAGAAAAAGCTGCTAACATCCTAAATTTAGAAATTTTTAGTTAACTGTGATTGCAATTCTGTGCTTTTCTAGTATTCAACCTATAATATTTTGTTGCTACTTAAATGGTGTTTCTTCCCAGCTACTGCATCATTTGTGATCGATAACTAAGTGGCAGTCATATACTCACTTGTCTAGGAGTAAATCCACCAAACTAAGTGAAACTTGCTTTTGAGTGGTCATATGTAAGATTGCAGTGTCTGCAAGTCCAACTCAGTTTCCAAATGCTAAGTCAGTTTCCTAAAAATCATGGCTTGGAACCTGACCTTTTGCTACATGACCAGAAGATGCTTCTAACATGGAAATTGTAGCATTCACAAATATATCCCTGTATGAGTGTACTCTCCTGGAACATGGAATGAGAAGCTGGGATATAATCTCTTAGAAAGACTTGAACTTTTCCTTTCCAGGAGTCAATTGAGGAATCTTTCCAATTAACGTATTATTCTCTGAAAATTACTACTTCAATGGGCATAACCTTGTCATAATTTCACAAATATTGGGGCACAATCTATGCTAGAGTTGGTTCAGCTCACAGCCCACAAATGGAAGGCTGCCTCTAGGACTCCATTAGAGCCCAGGTGCCTCTCATTACTCTTGATGTCTGCACGTAACCAAGATATTGGCATCTGTACATGGAGGACCGGCTGGGGATAATGTCTTGGTATGTTGCATATAGAGACACCCTGAGGATCATGGGAAGCAAGGCCCACTCTAACACTGTGCCACAGAGCCCACGGCAACCTCTATGTACCCACAGAGTTTCTCTCTGGACTCACTTGCACTAGTCTTGCAAGAGTTGTGGCAGGACTAAGTCAGACTAATCAGCAAAGAGGGGCTAGTTAAAGCAAAATAGCCCCATGTTGCAGCTGCTCCTGTTGAGTCACTGAAATTCAGTGAAAATCTATCAATTCTCCTCTTAAAGTTTCACCTTCCCTCACACTCACATGAACACATTGTTATGCTAATGAATTTCAGTAGGACAATAGTGAAGCAACAGGGAGCCAGGGCATGGTCCACCACTGGGATCTGGGAGAAGATGCTACCGTCAGTCCTTGGAAATTGCCTGTCCTGCTTCAGAGGATTATAATAGTACCCTATTACTACTAGGGTAAAAAATTGCCATTAAAATGCAAAAAAAAAAAAAAAAAAAGCACATGAACTACCCTAACAGATAGCAAAGGTAGATACCATATTAGTATCTACCATATTAGTATTAGTATTACATATACTAATTTATATATTTAAAGCTTATATATACTGTCCTTCACTAATTTAGATGTATCAAAGTAAGTTTAGAAATAACTGGTGTAATTTAAGGAGAAATACAATCCATCTCACCATAGTGGTGAATACTAAACAGGAGATCAGACCAGTGTGGCCAGGGATATTTCCTTCTTATGGTTCCTCAATCTTTAAACTGGACCTGGACTGGACAGCTCCTCATACAGAGGATTGTCAAAACCTCCATTAAGTAGGGCACATGGACATCCTAGTGACTGAGAATATGATGTATTAAAGAATTTTGTATCCTGTAGCTTTTCATAATTTTAGCTTTCTGAGTTCCTAGCTTATCAGGGTGGCTGTTTTTAAATGCTAATTTTTAACTAACAGTTTTTCCCCTCGAGCTGTTATCGTGCTTCCAACAGGGATTGTATAGGCATGAGGGACAGGTAGAAAAAGAAGAGAATTTTCCACAGCATGATTATGAAAAGCATTCTCAAGTGCATCAGAGAGTTGACTACATACGTATATTAGAGTGTCATCAAGAATCTAAGGTGACTGACAATCACAAGTGGTGACATATTGTTCAGGGAAACTAATACACAAGCCAAGCTGAATGACAGGCCATTCAGGAACTCCACCACCACCACCACCACTTCTTTCTCTTCCTCTTAAAATGTCCTTTATTCACTGTCCTTTTTGGAGCAGCTGCAACAGACATGAGTGGCTGAGGGTCTGCTAAATCACATCTCCATTCATGCTCAGCAAACACAGCTCACCAAATAAAAACAGGCCCTCCATTCAGATTTTTCAATGCAAAAGTGAAAATGGACTCTTGACTTTGGCAATGGCTGCTCTGACCTTGAGTACATAGAAACAGAGCAAGTCAGAAGGGGCCTCCCGGGCCATCTAGTCTGACCTCCGGCACCAGCCGGCTCCACTCACAACATGCCCACCATGTGGACGTCCAGCCTATCCTTGAACACCCGCACCAATGGGGCCTCAACGACCTGTCGTGGAAGCCCATTCCATACCCTCGGGGTCCTGACTGTCAGGAAGTGCTTTCTGGCATCCAAATGGAACCTTGGCTCCCTGAGCTTTGCTCCATTGGAGCGTGTCCTGCCTTCCTCTGCAGGGGAGAACAGGCCTCTACCCATCTCCATGTGACATCCCCTCACATACCTGTAGGTCGCCAACATATCCCCTCTGAGTCTCCTCTTCTCCAGGCTGAAGAGACCCAGTTCCCTCAGTCTCACCTCATACAGCATCCCCTGCAAACCGGCCACCAACCTTGTGGCCCTACGCTGCACTGACTCCAACCTGGCTATATCCTTTCTGTAATGAGGGGCCCAAAACTGAACACAATACTCCAGTTGCGGGCACACCAGAGTTGTGTAGAATGGTAGTAATACCTCTCTTGATCTAGAAGCCACACTTCTGGCTATGCATCCAAGGGTGGCATTCGCCCTCTTGACCACTGCATCACACTGCTGACTCATGTTTAGCCTGCAGTCAACCAGTACCCCGAGGTCCCTTTCCCAAGTGCTGCTCTCCAGCCACTTGTCACCTAACCTGTCCTCATGGCACCTATTCCTATGCCCCAAGTGCAAGACCTTGCACTTATCCACATTGAACGCCATCCTGTTGTCTCCTGCCCACTTCCACTGTGAGTACCTCACAGTGTTGCCTGTATTTGACCCAGAAAAGCAATGACTTTAATGGATTAAGTCTCATTATCTCCACAAAGAGTCATGTGTTGTTTACATATGCTTCCAAAGCAGTTTCTCCTCAAAATGACTTTCTGGCCCAGACCTGGCCTAGCTTTGGAACAGAAAATCCTGCATCATATGCCCTTGGACTATCAGCTGTTATTTTGTGGATAGTAGGCTGGATCCAGGCAATCAGAGACTTAAAAGAAGAATCTCTTCTAAGGCTGAAACGCTAGGCAAGTTTAGATGCCCTGCACAAGACTGTGCCTCATATTAGCTATGACTAACTTATACCCCAGTGATCTTGAAGGGTCTATTATAAATATGACTAAACCTGGATCTCACCCTACAATTTTGTAGATTAGAATTTGTATTTGTACAGGTGACTATGTTACTACATTAATGTAAAAGTCACAGGATTTGTAAAATGCCTGTTATTACCAATGAACCGATAGTCATACTACAGGATCCGATTATTGCTATTTGAAAGTTCTGTTTTATGCAACAAAGAAACAGCCCATCTGCTTTAGTGAACTTGACACTGACTGGTACAGATGTTATTTTACAGAATTTTGCCATCCTGTTGTCATCATCACAATCATAACAATTTTCACTGAAAAAAACATTGATCCATTTTTACTTATTTGGGATAATTCCTGTTTTATTCTTTGTAAATTGAGCATAAATGTAGATTATGCAGTAACTCCACATTATAACATTCCATTTAGTAATTGTATCTATAAAATCTTATGAGGCTGAATGCAACATGATCACAGAAAACCTACCTGGAGCCCGTGCTATGGATGAAATGTTGGTGTTAGTTGCAAGACATAAGCAGCAAGCGTCCTCAACTGGAACACCAGAACCAGGAGTGACAAGGAAGGATCAAGAAATTGGCACAATACAGTAGGGGCAGAGGCAAAGGTGGGGTCAGGAAGAAGTAAAGGTCAGATACCAACAAGACAAAAGTAGAGTCAGGAACAGGTAGGATTCAAGACGCAAATGAAGACTTTCCAGAACTAGCCACAGCCACCAAAAAGATTCGTGCTGATGTAACAAAAGTGGTCAGCCCCAAGAAGCCTTTAGAAAATCTCCTGTGGGTCCCAGCTGGTCTCCATGATTACAGTGAAAATCAAACTGCAAGCACCGACAGAACAGACACCAGTCCTGAAAGTACTTGCAAGGTGGACCAAGTTGCTTTCTCTGTCAGGCCACCAAGGAGACAATTTATTCTCAGATCCTAATAGCTGGACTGTAGAACTCAGTTCCTGTTCCCCTTTAACCATGAGGATCATTGGGTAACTTTGCACCAATCAGAGACTTTCAGCCTAACCTACCTCACCATATAAGCCACCTTGGGTTCCTTGCAAAAAAAAAAAAAAAAAGTGGGGTATAAAATGCAACAACAACAACAATAATATAATAGATTTTTAGTTGAATTCAGAAGAACCTTATATTTTATCGGCACAAAAGTAATCCTGATATAAATGAATGGGGTAACCCCATGTTCACCACCTCCTTGAAAAGGGTTAGGAAAAATAAGTAAATAAATTAAGTAAATAAACAAATCTTTCCTTAAGGAGGAATTCCAAGATCTATGGAAAAGTACAGAAGAGCCATTGGTTATTTCGGACCTCCATCAATGTAGACTGAGGGGAAGTCCACAGACAGAGAGGAAAGTATGACATTGGAGACCTCATGGTGCCACAATGGAATGTTTCCCTGTCTTTGCACTAATGCCCCTAGTGCTCCAAGGAATGGGGCCCAAAATGGGATGTCCATTGTGTGTGAAGCTGGAAAGGTCTGAAGCCAGCATACTTAGTTTCCCAACCACTGGGTTTCAAGTGATTTCCTCATTACAGGATCTCCCCTCTCTCCTTAGGAGCACTGTGTTACTGTCTTAGAAAACATTGTAATTCCAAAATACAGTACACATATTTATATACATCCAACGTAGTGATGTAATGATTTTCAGTCCTCCGAAATGCAAGTTGTAAACATGAGATGGGCAGTCCTAGACGTATAAGTTTTATTTAAGCATTTCAGAAATTGACCTCATATTTATCTTCAGTCTTTCACATAGTCAGGCCAACAGCCCAGGAGAAAGTAAAATACTCTGCCAGTCTCAAATCTAAGTTACAGTGCAATATTTAGCTCTATTAAAGTGATGGCTAAAAATGTCCATAACTGCAGGGTATCTAGAATTCAGACAAGTGTTAAAGTGATGAAATGCCTATGCTGGCATTATCCACAGAGTTATGTCATCACTTATGCTGTATGCTGTGTGTCAGTAGTAATTCTATATTATGGGAATACTATACCTATGAGTGCAGAATTACATGGATAGCCAGAGTTTCAGCAGTGGACAGAATATCCTTAGGATCACGTGTATCCTGGGGCCAAATGATGGAAAAGCATGGCAAAAACCTATCCTGCTCTAAATGTATACTGTAGATTAATCCGATACCCCCTCACTGCCTGTTCAGTTGTTGTGTTTATGAAGATATGCCCCTGGTGGTGTCTAAAATTTTGGAGGTCTGGTCCATGGCGGCTTGGAACAGAACTTTCAGCATGACACTTCACGGAACAACATACTAACACAAATCAGAAAGGTGCCAACCCTTCTGGGTTTGGGGCACCTACCGAAAATGTGCTTGCTCCAACAAGCTTTCCTACAATGTACTCTTTTCTTCCGAGGACACTAGTGTTTTATCATGATTTTACACTGCCTTGTTTTGTGCCTAAGCATTTATTTTAATATCAGTGATTTATAAATATTGTTAAAGAAATAAACCATTGAGTGCATTTTCTTACTTGCACCTGCCATTGGAGTAGGAAAATTCACTACATGAGGTTAATAAAACAGTGAAGGTGACACAGCATGGGGAGATCCCAGGTGAGGAATTTCCAGATAATGTGCTCCAAGCAGGTAACTGGTAGCAGAAAGAACAATTGTCTGCCATAGGTATTCTGGAATAGAGGGAAAACTTGGGGTTTCTAGTGATTGTACAAGCTGTGGTGACTCTTTCAGAGGTCTTCATTGGAACAAAAACAGACAACAAACTGGATGTTGGGGTATTTTTCTGCCAGAGAAGCCATGTGCATTTGTTGTTCTTTCATATGTGTATTGTCAAGGAGAAAATCTATCTTTGTCCACCTGTCAAAATTCCCCACTAAAATCTGTATGTAATAACTTTTAGACAGAGAAGTATTTGAGCAATGTTCTTCCTTATCTATTGAGAGTGTGGCATGCACAAGATTATGAATGTAATTAATGCACTTTAATTACCAGCTTGGTTGGTTTTAAAGCATCGATAACTGTCCTATTTGCCCTGTTTAATAAAAGACATGGAAGATTACCATTTATTTGCTCATAATTATTACACTGCAGTAAGGGAAGGATGAATCTGTCCTTATCCTCTTCAAAATGGTTCATTTATCAGTTTCCAACTAATGAAAAAGCAGACCTTTTCTGGCATATAAGTATACTAGGAAAGACATATAGATTTTCTATATATGTTCCTTTGGCTAAAAGTTACTTGCAAAAAAGAGAAAAACAAGAAAAAGAAACCATATCTCAATGTCATTTGAATTTTTATTTCGTCTGTATATTGTGTAGTTTGAGCAGTATTTTATTATAGAATTAGAAGATATTTCCTCATATTAAACTCACGCCACTCCTATACTTTGTTGTTCATGCTGGCTTGAATGTAAAACTTCCAGAATAAACACAACTTGAATGAAATATAAATTATAAATACTCAGACCAGTTGCTAGCAACAAGCCCCATGAAGGAAAGGAGCCTGAATACAACATTTCTGCAAAGCAGCTAGGCCAAAGCATGGAAAAAGGAAGGGGCATTCATAGTTACAGTGGAAGTTCTAAGGACACCTCCTTGTGCATCTCACTCATTTGAGTTCAACACAGGTATGGAATATTTGGGAAGTCCCCAAACTGTGCCATTCATACTGCCATTAGAACAACAGGACATTTCATAATGGGCACTACCTGGATACTGCCATTTTGGCTATATAAGGATCCACAGTTGAAGAATGATTTTGGTATTATTATATGGAGTAATTAGGGCTAAATTCATCCACGGAAATTAAGTGTGCTTATGTCTTATTGAAATTTAGGGGATTGTGTGGGATCTTGCCACTAAGAATGATGGATGCATGTCAGGAAAAAAACTGAAAGGGAAGGACTTCCCAAGTGCATTTGGGAAGATGCAGGCCCACCGTTGGGTAGATGCAGGGCAGACAGGAGTGCTGGTGTGCTAAAAGGGAATGCACATCTTGCAAAACACATTTTTGACTCATGGGGAACCCGCTGAAAGAAAAACTAGTGGCCAGTACACCGGAGACATAGGACAAAGGTAGGCATTACCTTTGCTGCAAGGATCCCTCCCCAAATGGCCTCCTTATCTGTGAACTAGAACAGGAGGGTGCAATTCTGCATCTCCCCCCAGCCATGAAGCTTAGTAGGTAGCCTTTGTCCAGTCATTCCCTCCCTCTCAGGGCTAGCGTGAGGATGAACTATGGGGGAGAAGCATGATGTCTCCTGAAAGATGGAATTGTAACAGGCCAGGCACTTCTCTCTTTGATGACTTTTCAATGAGATACATTATCAGATTCTGAACCGGAAGGAGAAGTGATGGGAGGCAGGAGCAAGGGAGGAGCAGAAGCCTTTGAAACTTCCTCAGAATTCCTGGTTTCCCAGGCTGACCTGTTTTGAAAGAAAGGAGGTGGGTTTCAGGAAAGGAGGGAATCCAGGTGCAGCACCCAGTTCTTGATCCCATTATGAGCCATAGAGATTGATAAGCTATCCAGTTGGAGGGCTTGCAGAGATCTTGCCAACTGGTTCTCCACCAACAAGGGCCACCCTGATGGTAGAATCACAGTATATTTGAAAGTGAGGGACTGGACAAATGTCCAGTTTGGGCTCAGTTCTGTACATAAGCAGAGATTTATCTTTTCAGCTTGACATAAGACTATTTAGAGTTATACTGTCTTGTTGTTAGCTGTGAGGTTTCAATAAAGATCTGTACTGTCTTGCATTTTGGAGCCTCACAGAAGTGACTAGCTCATGGCAGGAACATATAAATGTCCCAAACAACCACATAATAAATCATGTGAGCAATGAAGCACATCCTATTATGCTTGCAAAGGCTTAGCATGTTACCTGACACCCAATCACGTGGGCTTGGAGAGACACAATGCCCCGGCAGTACACTACGGGCTTGGCAGGGATAGCCTGGCTCGCTCCAAGCTAGCCATTTCCCAAAATATCCTGCGGCTCAAGACAGCAAATTGCCATGGTATCACAGGCAAGGTGAACAGGAGCCTTAGCATGCATTTGCATGGGCGATGGATGTATCTCATTGTTCCTGTGAGACCTCCAAGCAGGTCTCTCAGCCATTACAAAGTGCTTACATTTTTTTAGATGCACCGCAAGAATTACTCTACAAGCATCTTATGTCAAACAACACACCATCCTTCCTAATATGTAGGGTCACTAGTTTAAGGAATTAGATGGTGGAAGAGAGGCACCTTGCTCTGTTCTGATCTTCTGAGTAACCAATGGGAAAACCACTAAACTGGAGCAGGGTACGATGAGGTACGTCACTGTCTGGAGGAAGCTCAGGGAGTTGAAATTTACCTAAGTTTATCTTCTTCTCTAGTCATTGTAGCTGGCTTCACTATGCCCTCCCCAATCCAAATAAGGCCCGGAAAGAATGTGCTAAGAGTGTGCTAAGAATACATTGGAGCTTGGTTGGATAAGATTACCGTCAAGTCTATATTTCATATTTTCTGACCTAGACCTCAAAAGAGCGGTAGTCGTATTAAAGAAGCTGCAGGGGACTTTGACCGTTCTTTCCCAGCTCTTCTGGGTGGTTGCTGCTTTTAGCTGCTTTGCTGTCTGATTTGGAGCTGGATGCTTAAAAATAAATAAATAAGTCAGCCCCTGTGTGTGGTGCCCAGGATGCCAAAAAAGCTGCACTAGGAATACGCTGAGAGCCATGGCTATTTTTGTTAGAAGCTGATACTTTAGTTGGGGCTGCAAGCATTGCCTTAGGAAAGGAGTCAGTTTCTTGGGAGGTGGGGAAGGAAAGGCAGGATTGAACAGAGAAGATAGTTTGAAAGAAGAAAAAAAGTCCCCCAAGAAAGTAAGAACGGCGAAGAACTTCCCATCTTTTAATTCTTTGTCTCCTGCAAGAGCCAGCAGCCCCGACCCTGTCGCAGCCACTCAGCTGCCAATATAACGTGACCTTTTCACCAAGAGCATTTCTGACCGTCACCATTATGACTGAGATTGCAGCAGAAGGTACTGTAACAATCTTGATGTTCTAATTATCTAGGGGAAAAGTGATTTCTACTCTACCGATTAGCATGATCTCTGGTTTTGGAGGAAAATCGCAGCTTTGTTACAGGGTGAGGTATTTTGTGTTCTGTTTTTAAGGCAAGAAGCAGCCCTTCTCCAGCAGCTGGAATTTGTACTGGTTAGTGAAGCTTGATCATCATTATACACCTCTAAAAATAGCCTTGGTCACATAAGCTCAGCAACTCCAGCTTAGACAGAGAAGCTGAAGGAGTAAAAGGAAGGAGAAATCATACGTACTGATATAATTATTGGTTGATTTTAAACCTCAACTCTGTTGCTAGCTTGTAGTTTGGCATTTATTCAGAGAAAGCTTTCTTTGCATGAATTGCACACAATTTTGAATAAGAAGTGTTTTCCCCTTTGCATTCAGACTTCACCTGTTGAAGATTTGCATTGTGTTTTCTGTTTTATACATTCCATATTGCACTTATTATTTGAAAATGTGCTACTTCATTTATTATATAGCTTCAAACATAGACTTGCACAGAATATTTACTCATCATCTGATGCATTTGCCCATAAGATATGAGGTGTTCTCAGATGCCCATTTTCACACTTTATATTTTTGAGGAACTCTTAAAAAAATTACATATTTACCCAAGAAATGGTGGTATATGAGTACATCCTTATTCTTCCAGGTCTATGTTTGCAGGGGACAACACACTAGTATTCATGTGCTAATTTTGGTTTTGAAATGTACCTTACAGAGCATAACTAGATAGGGTTGTCCTCCACACAAGCACCCTGCATCCAGTTGACCCATCTCTCTCCATCAAGCTTAGTTAAGGAAACGCATGCTAGGATGCAATAGATGGCAAAAACTTCTGGGATCCCAACCATGGAGCTCCAATGGCTGAAAGACACAACCATGATGGAAAGATTATGCACTATGCCTCATATCAAATGAAACCTTTGAAATAAATTCTGTGTTTGATAAAACTACGCAATATTATTCCTGGAAGCCTTAAGCAATTAATACACTCTTGGAAACCCATGAGAGCTTTGTCTAAGCCAAGGCTACCGAGAATGAAATCTGATCCTATAAATAAATAAATGGTTAACTGAAAAAGATGAATAGTTCATGAATAATTTTAATATGTCTGGGCCATTAATATAAACAAATAACATTATGCCCAACACAATGAAAAGGGGAAATTTCTAAAAAAAATGCAGGCTTTAAAAAAATCAAATGTTCCATTTTACAATGGAATGTCACACCAGCCTTTTCCATTGAAGATCATTCCATTTTCCTTTCCCGAGCTTATTACTGTCCTTTCTATAAAGAAAAGACTCTTAGATAATATTCTTTACACTTTTTATGCACCAAACCAAGCCACTGTGCCCCAAGTCTCTGTAGTTATTAATTAAATATGAAAGCAAAATATGTTTCATATAAGAGGATTTGCGTTAAGTATTATTGGAGGCTGGATCTGTTGCTTTCTAAAGAATGTAAAATTAATGGAGCCCTGGAACTCTTTGTATTCATGTTCAATAGGGCATCTGCTAATAGCTGCCATCTATTCTGATCAGTTCTGCTGAGCCCTATACAGCCTTTATGGGAGGAAGCACAGATAAAAAGGTGATGCAGCTGAGGGGAGGGATAAGGGGAGCAGCCATTTTCATACAAATGGCTAACGTTATTTCCATGATTTAGTTATTGAAGCATTGGTGGCCACAGACTTAGGCCCAGTGGCAACATTCCATCCTCCAATGCAGGGCGATCTATTTATTTCTATTTATTCAGATAAACATGTGATGAAAGTAGCCAGCAGCTAAGGTGACATGGATCAATGGAGGACTGGGGCTCTTGCTTCCTAAAGTACCACTATCAGAACTCTCTCTTCACAGCATTTTCACCTGTGGCTTGACCGCCTCAGGTATATACAGCTTAGCATTGGGTCTGCCCTACTTTTAAGTGGAGTGAGCTGGCTGCCCCAGGCAGGGCTGGCTGCCAAGGCAGGATTGGAGCCCTGGCGGCAAGACAGTTGCAAAGAGAAGATGCCCTTCCCCTCCCTTAGAGCAGCAGGACAGCTTAAGCAGCTTACAGCAGACCACACACGGCATGCAACAATATCCTACAGCATGTTGTAGGCCTGCCTCAAGGGTATGTGTTTGTACACACATGAGGATGGGACCATCCACTGGCTTCCCTGCTGCTCAATGACCATGTCATGATGATAGCTCAACATAGTAAATATTATCCATGTGGCTCGACATCTAAGGAAGATGCTCAACCTGTTTGCATAAAGGAAAGTGCTGTTTGGGCAAAATGGCACTGACATGGACTGGAGGGACATGAGGACCCAGTGACTCAGATTGAGTGACTCTTTAAGTGAAGCTAAATGTAATTAAGCATTCTTCCTAAAAACATACACCAAAGTATGCTTTTCTACCAGGTGAGTTCTTTCAGCTGCTTTAAGTATCCACGTTGCTAATCTGTTGTTCCCTGAACTTTGCAAATATTAATTTAAAAGCTATGTTAGAGTATTATAGTAGATGTGCATAATAAGAGTGAGCAAACGAGTGAATGAACTCTTGTACTGGAATTTGCCCAATGGAGATTATGAAGGTTTATAAAGGCGGAAATATATCTCCATGTCAGAGAACACTGCCCTTTAGCATATAGATCAAGACAGATTTACCAATAACTAAGGATAGTCTATAATGATTATTTTATTAATTAATCAAATCAACAATAAAGTACCATCTAGGCTATTAGACAACCAACAGTATGAGATATTATACCTAGATAATAGACAATATAGACTTGAGAGTCTATAATATGGCAGCTGCAATCATTTTTGATCCCCATGATATGTTCTGTTTTCCTGAAAATAACCACTTAATGCTGCCAGGTACCTTGAATTACTGGAAGTCTCTGATAGCTATTAAAAGAGAATGCCTTTGTGTGGTTAGCTTTTAGAGTTTCTTGTCTTTGTCTTGTATGACATGTAAATGGATGTGCAAATGACCTTGAGTGTCATTTTTCCAGATAGGCACAAATTAATTAGATGAATTAATAAACAATATGTTTGTCATGGGCTCAACATGGATGTAATAAATCATTCAATTTAAAGTTCATGTAAAACCACTGAAATGGACAGTGTATAATAGGCATAGGCCAGAAAAATCCTTGGGGTAGTATCCAAGTGTGACTCAGTGCTAGTGACCCAGTGCTAGTGCAAATGACATTATACCAGTGTACACCAGCACTTGTGCATTGTAACTACTGGTCATTTTACATAAATGCAATGTAATTAGTATTAGCACTGGGCCACAATAGACTGCCCCCCACCCCGCAAGGTCCATAAAGTTGAAATTTTCCTGTAATCTCTGGGATGTAGCTCATTTGTGTTTAGATATTTAATGCAATCCACTTCTGTCATTGTGAATACCCTGTACTGACAGAAAGACATACAGGCGGGTCAAATCAAACCAGGGGTTTCCCTAGAAGCAAAATTGACAAAACTGAGGCTTTCATATTTTGGGTGCATCATGAGACTGCAAAGCACCTTCTTAGGGAAATCCAAAGGTAGAAAAATGAAAAGAAGACCAAATAAGAGATGAATGGACTCCATAAAGGAAGCCACAGCCTTGAATTTGCAAGGGCTGAGGAGGGCTGTCATGGATTGGGCATTTTGGAAGGCTTTCGTTCATACAGCCACTATAAGTTGGAGACAACTTGTCAGCTATAAAAACAAAAACATTTCTTTCCTTATTGTCCACAGCTGCCAACGGTGTGGGAGAAACAATAGTAATTCAAGTTACTTTCCTTGATAAATACACCTTCTAATTTAAAGTATGCAATGCAGACTTTCACATTGAGTACGGGTCCCTACCCTAATTTAAAAGAATGGACTGAAATACTGAGCCTGTTAATAAATCTCAAAAGCCAACTGTAGCTTCATTTACCTATAGGTGCAATTGTATCACGGCAGACCATTTGTGGATGCCATTTTTGTATAGCAACTATACGTGCTCATCTTGTCATGGCTTGTCATGAGACCCAAGCAGCAAGATCGAAGGTTAGACAACCCTCAAGTTACCCTACAACAAGCCATGTGTTGTCTAACCCTTGCTAGCTGAGTTTGCAAGACACAACAAGCCATGGTAAGCTGTCAGTGAATATCACGCAAAAAGACACCTGGCAAAATGCAACAATTCCAGTGATGAATTAAGCCATGGTGGGCTATTCTGTCATGCAAACCAGGTCATTTTGTCAAACTGCTCTCCTACATGAGTTGTATGCTGCCAGTTTACATCATAAAACAGCTGCAGCAGAAGAGCCTTGAGCAAAAGTACAGTAAAAAGTAGTCGTGATTAAGTCTTAATGCCAATAGGAAGCTCTGCTTAGTTTGATTTAGGTATTTAATATACTTTATTTATAGTTTCATCAGCTTCTGCATTTTTTAAAATCCAGCCTTTCTGTAGATCAGTCTTCAAAGCAGCATATGAACATTAGAAAACATTAAAATCCAAAGGTTAGAAACAATTAGAAACAACATAGCAACTACCAGTAAAACAGCAGATAAAATTTTAAATGGAACATTCTCATGTTATATCCTGCCAAACAAAGAAAAGTCTGAGGGCCATAATAAAAAATTAACTTTGTAACAACCAGATATCTGTAGTCATAAAAATTCTTCCTGGCATCACATATGTCATCAACATATATTGGAAACCTGTCCAGTGTTTCCATTTATATTTTCAAGTCTCTGGCATCATTTCACTATTTCCTTCCATTTGTTGTTTGTAATGTGAACTGTGCACTGTATTTATAGGTTAATTATTTCCTCTTAGTTTCTAGCCCAGGGACTGCATGGGGTTAAAAAATAATCTTCTCTGGAAATGCATTTGTATTCATTTTATTTATTTATTTAGCTTCTATGCCACACTAATACTCCCATAGGACTCTCTATGCAGTTTACAACACAAAAAATATCAAACAGTATAATAATGAAATAAGTTAAAACAGTACATCAGTAATAATAATAATAATAATAATAATAATAATAATATATTTATACAATGTATAAATGAGTTCATTGCCATCTCAGAAAAGTTCAATAGATTTGACCTAAAATTAAGATATATTTTCTAGACATCCTTAAGTCTGTTCAGTCCTTTGCAATATGTCAAAATCTCTTGGAATTCTTTTTGCTGAAACCTGAATATGACAAATCATTTCAACATGCTTGTGTATAATCTATGTTCTTGATATATGGCACTGTACATGTCAATGTTTAGGGGTTTCCCATTAATTTTCAACATTATGCTCTTTCAAAAGAGGGACAACATAGGAAGCTACCTTATACCAAGTCAGTGCCAAAGTGATATTATTTGTGCAACTACAATTAACTTGCATGTTTAATAACATGTAAGTGCTGCATAACCCTAACACACACACACACACACACACACACACACACATACACGTGTGCATACACTGAAGAATAATATATGTCAATTCCCAAAATGCCATTCACACTGGGTTCTCCAATCCTTTAAGGAGTTTTGTCCATCAAAATTTTGTGTGTTTTGGTTAGTGGAAATCTTGGACTTATATGAAATCTGGTTTCATTGCCTTATTTATATAAAAGATCTACTCGTACTTAAACTTAATTTGTACTCTACAGGGAAAAATAGTATTAACCTAAGTGCCATCTTGTAATGGGGAAAATGATGCATGCATGCGTGTGTGTGTGTACACGCATATAATAGAAAATTCCCACTAGTCTCTCTCTCTCTCTTCCTCTTATTCCCCCTGTATGTATTCTATTTGGATAAAATAATTTAAAAGACTGGTGGGAATTTTCTTTCATCTGTTTATCAGTGTTGATAATGTTTCTTAGCCTCCAAATCAAAGATTGCTGTCTAATTATTTCAAGCATCAGTTTGTTATTGAAGAATTACTGCTAGTTTTATTGTTTCCGTTTTCTTGTAAAGACCAATAAAGGCTGTGCTGCCAGCAGTGACAATAATTTTATCTACTAAAAATTCCTTTGATGTTGAAAACTGCCTTAAGGGAAAATATACTAATAAATGTATGAAGATTTTATTTCCAGGGGTTTAAAATGTATATTTAGTTAGCATACATTTATTTAAGATAACTTTGTCTCTAATTATTCAGGGCTGTGATGCTTTGGGGTTTTTTTTTCCTCATTAAAGCTGATTAAGAAAATGTTCCTCGCCAAATTATATTTGGCATGTTTTTGTTTGCCAGCTTATGCAGGTCTAAAGCATTTCACAGTCAGAGGTGCTGAAAGCATCTAAATCTGAAGTAGTAAATATGCTGTGTGACAGGGTAGTCTTACCTATGCAGTTGCTTTACAGATCTATTTATTTACATGTTTTATTCCCAGCCTTTATGGGCCTAAACCAGAGCAGGTTTGACAAATAAGCATCAATACAGTTAAACACTGAAGAAAAGCCAGTGTTGAAACAATCAAGTTGAAAATATTCATCCAAAGAACCAAAAGAAATGCATCAAAACAACCAGACTTTTTAATTGTATAATAATGCCACAAGCAAAGCAGCACAAAACTGGGAGTGGCAGCTAAAGGGGGAAGAACTCCTAACACAGAGCTAAGCTGTCTGTTATTATGGTAACTCTTCTGTCTCTGTCTCTCTCCCTCCCTCCCTTTCTTATTTCCTTCCTTCCTTCCTTCCTTCCTTCCTTCCTTCCTTCCTTGTTCTGCTTTATTTTGAGCAAGACCACATACCAGGCTGAAGCAGAAAATTTCTCATTTCTCTTTGGCCCCCAGTGGTGCTCTTCAACAAACAGAAATCAGGAATGATCATTTTCATAAGGAAATTGGTATGGAGGCCTGATCCTGGCTACTTTTCTTCTGAATAAAGGTGTTAGTTTAAACATGCTCTTACGAACAAAGGTCCTTCTGGTAGCATGCCGTTTGGTTCACTGTTACCTTGTGCATAAGCAAAAAGAAAGTCAGTTGGTGGGAGAGGCAAAAGGTGACAGCTATCAGAATTATTGATCCCAGGGACAGAGGAAACTAGTGCAGATGATAGGATTAACAAGTCCAAAGTAAATGTAACTACAAGACTAATTCACACATGCATACCCCAAATTGCTGTATGTGACTATAAATACAAATAAGGTAGACTGAAATGTAAGAAGCTTAAGCAAAAGGTGAGTTCACATGACACAACAACCCACAATGGAAATAAGTCACAGTGAGCGGCTTGTTGCGTAAACAACATGTGATGTGAAGAGAGTATATATTCTGCCACTTCCTTTTGCCAGTACAAATTATTAACGTTGATCTGGCTTGACAGCTCACCTTTTGACAGCTGTCAAGCCAAACCAAAGATGGGGAGAAGGTATTTTGGAGTGTGTCTGGGTCAGTCTCCAGGGTTGGTTTACCACTAATAATCTTCTTGGACATTGCCCTGGCAAAGTTCCCATTTTTGGATGCCTGTAAGTGATTACTTGTGCATTTGCAAAAGACTGAAACATATTTTTAAAAGTCAATGTGCAAAGCTATTTGTGCACATCAGGGGATGCATTTTTAAAAATAAAATTGGTGGGTAACCACAGACAGCCCTTCCAAGGTTACCACTTAGGTGGTTTGAAGAGGCTGTCAGAGTTTGTCAAAATAAGGTTCATAAAAGCTGGCTGTCGTGCCAGAGATCTCATTCAAAAAAAGTAAACATGCTTAAAAAAAAAAGCTTAAAAAAAGTAAAGGAAAAAAATGGCAGGAGCAGCCAAAAATTGCACTCCAGCAGAGAGGGCTGCAAGCAAAAGTCCCTTCCAAATGTCAGGTCTCAGTGGCAGATGCCCAGGCAAGCTGAATAAGAGTGACAAGGGGATTTTGCTGCTCTTTCCAGGCAGCTCACAGTGGAGTCAATTACTCAGCTTCAGCTGACATGACAATGCATCACGGGTACAACAACCCACAAGTTTTCAGGTTGACTTGTTACCTTCAAAACAAGCTACTATAAAGGAATCAGACCAAGTTCACATGACACAACAACCCTCCATGGCTTGTCAGTGACAATATGTTGTGTTGTAGCAACTCAGACACTAGGACCTAAGGATGCAATCCTATGCACATTTAGGCAGAAACAACCCTTTAACTCCCAGATTGCGTCAACCAGCATGGCTGGCTGAAGAATGAAAGGTATGGGGCTTTTCCCTGCATAGGATTGTGTCCTAAAAGAAACTAAAGCTAAGGACATGAACCAGGCCCTAAACAGACATTTCTATCTGTTTCTAGCAGCTGTATCTCCTGATAATTTTTACCTAGGTACTAAAAGCTCACTTGCCCCCTATGCTAGGGTTCTAATCTGGATCTAGAAACCTGCATTTTCTCTAGAGTAGAAATAAAAACAAAGTTATGGATTAAAGTAATGTCAGTTTAGGCCCTCAGTCCTCCAGTTTTTCAGAACTGCAGCCTGGTTAAAGCAATGTGTATAAGAAAGATTTTAACTCCTAAGTCTGTGAGGTTCCTGATCCATTACAGGAGAAGCTATCCATGGTGTTATACAGAGAGGAATCTATTTTAGGCCTAGAGTTCAGGATCAAGGATATCAGGTGTGAAGCTGAGAATAAAAGCTGAAATGGAAAAGGTGTCCACTGACTTACGAGTCGCCAGCATCCTCTGGCAATATAGAGGTAGTGGGATAAAACTAAGATTTAAAGGATTTTCATACAGAGACTGTCTTTTAAACAATCGCTTTCTGCTATAGTGATCCATTTAAATGAAATAAAAAATCAAAACATGCCTGGGATAATCTTTATTAGGACTAATTAAAGACTTACGGCATTGTCAGCAAGTTTTGTAGAGCTCTCCTTTTTAGACTGGGTGTTATATTAAACAAAAATAGCAAAAGAGGGAGTGGCATGGTAGAAAATGTTATGTAGGCCATGGAGTATTTAAAAATATATACAGAATTGCAGATTCAGAATTTAAAAGGAAACATTTATTTCATTGCTTATGTGATTAAATATAAAGAAAGGAATCATACTATATGTGTGGGAGGGGACCCAGGTTACCAGTTTTTACTGGATCCAAGAAATAGTTCCTTGACCCCTGTTGGTGGGAAGGAGGCATGACTGGATATTTTAAGCTATTGCTATGGCTATTACCACCTACATCTAGCCTTACACAGATCTCTTAGACTACAGTGCCGACTTTTCTTTCAGACTTGTTTGCCATCTCCTTGAACTTTGCTATCGGCAAATCAAATAGATAATGAATTGTTCATTATTATTTTGGTCTGCTGATTACACAGTTTTACTTAAATTATCCAATCAAGGTATCATTCAATCAAGGAATAACTAAGAAGGTATAAAATCGTGGTACTCAGCATAAACTGTTTTAAATTCACTAAAGAAGATTTTTTTAAAAGAATAGCTATATGGTTTCTATGACGACATTAAGTGTTGTTTTGCAATTTACAGGTCACACAGTTTGTAATAACATAGGAATAAGATTCCTTGCCTACATCGCTGGTAAAAATTATTGTTTCCACAAACTTTACATGTCATACAAATGTAACTTTTGATCCCTGTATCATATTCCAGATGGTTTCATCCATATGTACACTTTCCAATGCAGAGCCATATATTCTCTATCGAAGCATTTTCTATTGGCTTTTTAACTGATTCTGTTGCTTAGATTAAATTAACTTCATTTTATACTTTCTGTTCTAAGATTCTGGGTAATAAATATCCCACAAGTCAAGTTATTTATTAATGGAAATTGTATAAATAATCCCTTTTCTCAGATTGCTTTCATCCTCTACATAAGCTTAGCCAGAGATAAATGATGTATAAGATTAATTCCAATGGTAAATATGGTATCCACTTGAATAATTCCACATATAATTTGCCATGCCACTTCCTTCTCTACTGAGTTCCACTAAATGAAGCTGTATCCAATTTCTCTGCTTCAAAAGGCATGTGGCTCCATCCATCCATCCATCCATCCATCCATCATTTCTCTATCTATCTGCAGGTACTGCATTTAACTATGTTAATACTTTTGCACATTTTAGTAGTTCACACTCGTTTCAACTTATGGCTTGTTAAGTTTATGACAAAATAGGAATACTTTTTCAAACACAATCTTTGTTTATCTCATGTTGCATATATAATAGTCCATTTAAAGATAATTTATCTTTCGCCATACCTATAAAGTTCTTTATTTTGACCCCAAATAATCATGTTAGACTCTGACTGTATGCATTCTAAGCCTCCTGCAACAACCCATAATTAGTTTCCTTTTTCATTCTGTTGAAGAAATATTAAAGAGCAGAAGGAGAAAAGTGTAAAGATTGTGAAAGGATGGTCAGGTGCAACAGACTCTAGTTCTTAACTATATGGTAAATGTCCACTTTCAATAAAAGTAGAAGTATGCATTCTTTATGAATATTGTTATTCTAATTAATGTCAAAAGTCCAACACTATTTATATAAGAGGAAGGGAAATTAATAAAGAAAGGTGACATGATGAATGACCACAATTCAACAGGCTATGAAGTACAGAGTAGGTTGAATAAATAGGTAGATTTTTTATTTTTCTTATTAATATGAAGCAGACTGATTAAAACCTGGATAACATTATCCCACTGACAAAGTTGTGTCATGAAAGTTGCTTATTAATATTAAGAAAACTACCTGCAATTTAACTGGGACCATAGTGGATATTTTTAAATCAAATAGGCAAAATTTATGGATCATCTTACAGTCTTCATCTATTGAGGGAACAAAATCATTTTGGTAGATTCCAAAATGAATTCATTTTATTGCAGTCCCAAATCCTGGACTATATCCAGAACAAATGTGTTTATGACTAAGCAGAATGAATGCACCTTCTGAAAGGAAAACGATGGATATTACGCCATGCAATGCATGGAACTAGGCACTACTGCAAAAACTACCATCACTGAAAGCAATCACTGTAGACGGGTAACATAAACATCGTTACAACAACAGCAACAAAAAAGCAACATAGCTCCCTTGGCTATAAACAAAAATACTGATAATGTAACATCTAAGCTGCATCCATGTTACAGTAAAACCTTGAGCAGGCCCACTGGAAGGTCACCAAAAACATATAAGCTTCCAAGATCTCTTAATCAGGCAGAAGGTTATAAAAATAGGTGGGGTACAATGGGTGGGGTGGATTTGGGAAATGCCAGCTTGTAGAAAATCAGATTCTCTGGCTACTGCACTTTAACATCATGGGCCACAAGCCTCTGCTCAGTTTTACACAGTTCATTGCACAACAGATGACCAAAACTGTACACAATGATAACATCCCACTAAAGTCCACTATTTTGTTCTCTTAAGGATTTAAGGATTCTCTTGAGCATTTGACATCTCTTCACCATCATATAGAGCAGAAATGTTTGTGTAGGACCATACAACACTCACAATTGTGTGAGAGTATTTTGACAGAATCAACAATATCGTCTGTACACTTTTTGATGCTAATCCCTGTTCCCTAGCTGTAATGCTTGAATAAAGCTGAAAATCATCAAAGCACTCTCATAAAATCCGACCCAGTAGAAACAGTTGCATAAAATAGTGGGAGACGGGCAGTGAAATGCCTTATAGGAGCAATATTCTTTTTCATATACAATCATAATAAACTTGGGATGCTATTCTAAATTTTTATGTGTCTGTGCCATGAAATTACTTCTCAAATGCATTAAAAACTTAATTTTATTATCTGGGGATATCTCTATGTGATAGAGGTACAGAGCTGCTGTCTGAATAGACCGGAGAACTAGTTTGGTGTTGGGTTGCTTTCATTCAAGCCGCAGAAGTCTGGGGTAACTTGGATCTTTTATACACAGTAGTTCAGAGATGGCCAAACTGTACATTTTGGGGCTGCCCTAGAAAATAATTTTTGCCTCTGAGCATGTGATCAGCAAGAATTTATTCTCAGAACTCTGCTCACAGCTGTTCACTCCCCCATTTACCTACAGGCTACAGTCTAATTTAGGGGGGCAGAGGCTCTTTTTTTAATTGCTATGGCTGAACATTTGGGAGTTAAAATGTTTTATGATTTACTGCAAATCCAGTATGATCTACCAGCAGATCTGGATAAATCCTTGGTCTGCCTCCTTTATAGGGATAGTTAGAAAATAAAACTAGCTTCAGTATGAGTGATTCTAGTTACTTCTAAAGCTGTAGAAACTTGAGCCATGGGTGTGCTGGTTACATTTCTCCTTATGAAACATATTTGCATTAAAATAGTATACTTTAATAAAGGTTGGGAATAAGAAAATCAGATGTCACTGCTGCTTTATTCTAAGTTAAAGTAGAAATAATCCTCACAATAGATTGATGTGGAAATTATTAGGATATCACAAAAACAAGATTATGACTCCAGGTGGATGAACGCAGTGGGAGCTGATGAACTCTTTTGAACAAGAGACCTTGTTTCCATACAAATGCCTTTTAAAAATACAGAAGCAATAGCAGGTCACAAACTGTTTCTGAAGCATGTTTTCCCCCCTTTATAGGCTAAGTCCTATAATTCCTAGTGCAAATTTGTTCCATTATCAGCCTCACCATTGTGTTTTTATGTAAGGAAGGCGATTTTGTATATAATCATATCTATTTAATGCAACTATTAAAAAGGTATAATTCCTTTGTTAAGCCAGCAATGGATAAGAACTCCTAGTTCCTGTTCTGTGAACAGTTGTTTCAGCTGCAATGTAGGATACTACTCTTTACCTATAAAACAACTAGAGAACTTGGGTTACTTGGTAGTCCATAAATATAATAAAATAAATTAATCCCAAAGACTTTGTCAAAAGGTCTACCCAATTTTACCTGCCTCTGGTTATCTTCCATAACTTATGCTATGCTATGCCAGACTTTATACAACCAATATATGCCCTCCTCTCCTGTCCCTTCTTCCAGTTGATTCTGATGGCCACCTTATATAAGGTGTCAAACCGATCACAGACTCCTTCTTTAAACAGTAGGACAGGGACAATCAGTCTTCAACACAAACTGTCCTGTTGAACTTGACAATTGGCCTGTGGCCTGTGGAAGTGTCCTCTCCTGCCAAAGGTAGGAAGACCTTAGCTGAGGCAGAGGCATGGGAGGAAAGATCTCAGTTCTTCCTTCCCATGTGTATTGTGCGTGCACCTCCTACCATATTTCAGGCATGCGCATGGGAGGCTACTCATTCGAGTGGATCTATCAGCTCAGATTCCAAAGATAAGATTGTTTTTGAAATGGTTCAAAGCCCAGCTGTGATTCAAGGTCCTGAGACTCCACAGGAATAAGTTGTGGGGGAGATTAGCCAGATGGAGGTACCAGTCTACTTGGTTGTGCGAACAGGGAGGAGTTCCAGGGTGAGGGATGAGACTTGGCATGGGTTGTTTTTCTGATGGGGGACTCCTGCCTCTTGAAGAGGTGGACCTGGACATTTGAAAACATCATCATCATAATGAGAGAGAGAGATCCAATTAGGGGCCATTCACAGTGCCCCTCTCCAGGGCTAAGACACAGAATGGGTTCATAAAGAGAGCTTTGGGTACTGAATGGGTTCAATAATAATAAAAGATTATTGGCAAAGAAACTCTGGTGAGACTGATGTTGCTGGGCGGGAGAAGCACAGTTCACAACAATGTGCTACCTAGACCCTATCCTGTGCATCCTATTTAAGCATGGAACAACACATATCTTTCAACATTGTTTCACTATTTAGTCTACTCCATGGCCTTACCTGGAGTGAGTGACACCACTCTCTGGCAGCCATATGGGCACCCAGGTAAAGTTTAGGCTCCCCACCTTATTCAATGGGCTTCTTCTGACTAGCGTTCCACTCCTCCTGAGCTGTCAAATGAGAAGAATTTCTAAGACAAATTCAAAAATTGGAGTGTGACCACTTTGCTGCAGACTACAGTCTCTTCAGTTGATTTGCATCTCTTTTTGCAATATTTTGTTCATGTGTGTATTGATTAAAAAAACCCAAAAGCAGTTTAAACATGATTGCATTAAAACTCTGAGGCAGAGGCCCTAATTTCAACATTAAAAAAAAAATTCAACCTAGTCCGGGAGTCCTCCTTGAAGGAGATTAGGAGGAAGAGTCCCCAGATAAGGGACTTCTCTGTGGTGGTACCCCGACTATGGAATACACTCCTCAGAGAGGTTTGCCTGGTGCAGATGTTATATTCTTTTCGGCGTCAGCAAAAACTTTTTTAATGTTCCCATTATTTTAATGTTTAATTGATTTTAATGTGGGTTTTAATTGGATATTATGGTCGAATGCTGTGGAGCAGTTCTATTTTATTTATTTATTGTAAGCTGAGACATTCTGTAGGGGATGGGATAGAAAAGCTTTTAATAATAATAATAATAATAATATTCCTCTACCCAAAAGAATGGTGGTATAATTATTTGTACAGTCAGTGTGTATCTTGGTAATGAAGAGATTGGAGCTGATGATAGAAAGGAAGGGAAGGAACCAAAAGCTGTGGCAAAGTACAACTGAGCAAAGATAGAATCATAGAATTATAGAATACTAGAGCTGGAAGGGGCCATGAAAACCATTGGGTAAAAAGCCCTGTTCTTGCAATTTACATCATCCCATTCAGATGACCTTGAATGTCTCTAGTGTGAGAAAGCCCATGACTTCTCTCGGCAGCTGGTTCCACTGTCGTATTGCTCTTGCTATTCTCAGTTCATTTCCAGCTTTAGCCTTTCTGATGCCATCCCTACAATTCCTTGCTATTTGTTTATACTCTGTGGCCTGGCCCTGCTTCCACTTCCTGTACATAATTTTTTTTCAGATTGTCACTTAACTCTTTGTGGAGCTACATGGGCAAAATCTTCTGGATTTTGGTCTCTGCACAACATCCACAAGATGGCATGGGATGAGGTGGCTATTCTGCTCTAGAGATTTCTGGATGAAACAAATTAACTAGATCCATTTTAATCTGACTTCTGGCTTGGATGCTGATGCTCCTTGCAAATGATGCTGATGTTCCTGATCCAGCTGCTTTGTGGCAAATTTGTTCAGTGTGAAAGGGAGCAGGAGCATATGAATTATTTCCAGAAAGATCTCAAAACCCTTTTTCTCAGGTCTCTTTCCTTGCATTCTAAGAACTCTAATTGGCTCCTGTTTAGGAAAGTTTTTCATTTGTTTTTGTTTTAAAAATTGCCTCGTCCCACTCAGTGATAATGCCCTAATTGCAAATCCAGTTAGATTTGGCTACATGACTGTGCCGCTCGGTGCAAACTAATACCTATTAGAGAAGCTTCACCTTGTTGAATTGTCACATAGCCGATTGGCTGCATTGGCTGCTCTGGTGCCATCTTGGTCCTCAAATCAGCCTTCTGAGAAGCTGTGATGTTGCATCGTCTGCCAGGGCCAGACCAGGAGGCTCACCACAATGTACTGCTCCTACTGCTAGGAGAATGCCTCTTACAGGTGAGACCTGAGACTGGATTTGCCTCCACTCAAAATTACAAAAAAACTATTGGTGTGGAGGGTAAATGTGAAAAGTAACCTCCTTTTAATTTTGACTTGGTGGGTTTCAGTTTTAGTAACTTGAAATATTAGATAATGAAATTAGACACCATGGCTTCTCTTTTGAACTGTGTTTAGAATATAGAGTTCTTAACTGCTGAAATGGAAGTATGCTAACAGTATGTAGTAAGGATGTAGGTATCACTAAGTCAGTGGACAGGTGGCGATGACATTTTTGGATCTGGCACACAGAATCTTCCTACTATATTTGGCTGAAACCTGGGGATCAGCTTCAGCTTAGTTAGCTCTTCCATTTCTGAGACAATAATAGCTGACTATGATGTGAAATTATTATTATTTTACTTCAGCTGTCTGAAGGTGTATTTGCATGCATGCATTTAGATTGATCCTTTGCAGAAAAATGGTGTGATGTGGTAAATAAGGTGCTGGGCTTGGATCAAGGAAACCTAGACAGTTTCTAGGTTTTTAGACTAGGAGACTAGAGGAAATGCTATTATTCTGCATTGAAGGAAAGGAAGGGAACTATAGGTGCTTGTCTGGATCAGACCAAAGTTCAGCATCCTGTTTACCACAGTGGTTAACCAGATGTCCAGGGAATAAGGGCAATAGCTTTGAGTGGGGATTGTTTTCCAGTGACCATAGCTCAGAGAAGTGATGCCTCCAATCCAGGGCCAGCTAAGCCATGGTAAACCATGGTTCCAATTACTTCCTGCAAATGATATATCGGGTTCTGTCAAAATGAAGTTACAGCCTTAAGCTATGAGGGTAAAATAACATAGACATGGAACTCCTTTTGCCATCATGTATGGTCAGGTGTGAGTCTCAAGCGTGCTGGACTTATGAAATACTGATTTTTTTTTTAACTGAATTTGTCGTTCCGTGTCATGTAAACTGTTACTTATCTGTTTTATTGTGTCTTCCTGTGTAGTGAGTGGGTGGAATCAGTCCATCTGATATAATTTTATTGAGTTTTAGTGATTGTACCCTGCATTAGGATTATTATAACGAAAAGTAAGTAATCAATTTCATAGATTATAAACATTATTTTCTGCAGTGCACCTTAAATTCTCAGGCATGATATAGCTTGTACTTGAAAAACATGTTCTTTCACATCTGAGGGATAATGTCATGGCCCATGCATTCATTTCTTCCTTTTACCATTTGACAGGGCCTGCGTCCAGCACTACTGTGATAGATGGCAAGAACGGAGCAGTTCCCATGCCACATATGAAAGTGTCCAAGAGATCCGTTTCAGAGGACTTTGCGACAACATTCAGCTCACCGGCAGCATGGCTCCTTGTTGTTGCCCTTATCATTACCTGGTCAGCTGTGGCAATTGTCATGTTTGACCTGGTGGATTACAAGAACTTGGCAGGTGAGATTCATATATGCCATAGAACATAAGGCAAGATTACTATGGCTACTCTCGGAAAGGTTTTTCTGCAAAACACTAAGAGGTTGATTTCTCCAAATAACCAAATGAAAAAAACTCCATAAAATGGTATAAACAAGTTTCCAATTCTAAGTATCCAATATGCCAAGTTTTTATCCATATCCACATTTGCCATTGTGTTGGTATCAGCAATGAAAGGCTGGCATTTTAGGTGAGGTGTGCACTTCCTTGAGAGCCTGAGGTGTATTGTGCCAAGGCATTAATGCTGCTGACCAGCATTTGAAATTGGACATTATCAGCCATAGTGGATTCGTACTGACTCCCTGGCTCAGGTAGCACTTTTGGAAAGGAAAGGTGTTTAGCTATTCAAGTGTTGTGTATTGAACAGTATGAATAAGGAGGCCTCTCGAACCCTTTCCTTGGCTTCTAAATTGATAGTATATGATTTGTGATTTTCTACTTCACTGTGGAGACCCCATGTGAATGCAGAGATGCTACACCAAATGGGTTCCAGGCATTTTGTCCTTCAGAGGAGTCCCAGCTTCCCACCTTCCCTGCTGCTGTCATGCCTGGTCTACCCCTGTGGCAGGCAACCAAACCAAGCAGAGGGTGGTGAAAAGACTGACTGGTGTAGCACTTTCCTTTACAGCACGTCATGGCTGCCCAGGGCTCATTGGTGGTGCTGATGGTAGTGGTTGGACACACACTTCTGCCACATACCATGAGTCTGGCCGCATGGTGCCTCTTGGCACCAATGCGCCCCAGAGACTTTTCTTGACACCTACCCTTTCCCCACTCTTTTAAAACCTTCATATTGGCAGCCAGAATGGCTGTGAAATAGATTTTTGCTGAAAATTGTGGGTTATTCAAGACATATAGACCATATAGCAAACAGAAGGTGTGTACATTAATTGGCAGACTTTGTTTGGTTCATTACTCAGTGCCATTAGCAGGCTGAAAATATGCATTTTGTGTACATTTAAATCTGAGGATGTTCAATATTGAATTGTTTCAATCTAGTAAAAGTTTAACATAATGTGTGAGGCTAATAGTAGTCCCATAACTTTGAACAGTAGAGTGTAGTGGAAATAACGGGCTTTGGCTTAGTTCTGAGCAACGTGAGAACCATAAAGCCATGGACACTACAATTCAGGCCACCACAGTGTCTTGCATCTTGCCAAATGCTGGACTATCCACACTCTCTGTTCTTGCAGTTTTAGTCAGAGAGAAAACTGGGGGGGCTTATTGCAAGTAGTGAGTCACCAAACTTGCTTATCACCACATTTGGATCGGTGGATGACATATCGTTGCATAATTGTCCGTCAGTTTTTCTCCGTCAGCGGAAAATGCTGCTGTCCGATTAGTGATAAACATGGTGTACTGGGAATGTTTTTTCTGGAATGTTTTCATAAGCTTATTTTGGGCTACAGTATAGATGATCATTTCTATAGTGATGTGCCACAATATCAGCGAGAGCACTCAAAGCTCCAAACTGGCCATGTCCTGTCAATCAATCAAATAGCTGTCCAATTAGTGTGATTGTACCCAGCTGTATCTGGAGGTTGCGGTCCACAGTCTCAACTATTTTTCTGCAAAACAGAAAGATGAGGAGTGAAAAAAATCATAATTCATCTGGTACAAATAAACCTATCATATATAAATATGTGTGTATGTACACACTGGTTTCTTATTCCAATACCTTTTAGACTGTTGTGGTACAAGATAACAAGCATTGTTCTTGAGCACTCCCCCTTAAATTTCATTCAGGATTATGAGGATCAAACTGAGATTCTTTGAGGTTTTTTTCAATCATAAAATATTTACATTCTTCATGCACTTACAAAGTATCCAGTGAGTTTGGTATGGGATACGTGGTTGTAACTAATAACTGGTTTAGTTTAAGAAGTTTGCACAAGCTTCTTTGTTTGTATATTATTCTTCTGAATACCATTAATGCTGTAAGTCTATTAAAATATTATGTATGTCTATTAAAATATGAATTAGTCAAAATAATACATTTTCTTCAGGTTAAGCTGTATGTTTTACTAAAATGTTTTTTATTATTCTCTACTGAAAAGTTTTTAATATATTTCGGCTCGGGCAGAGGCTAGTCTAAAAGAATTTACACATAAAGTAGCTTTCCAATATTAGGAAATTAGACAATATCTAATACATAAACATGTATGCATACATTATCTTCATTTGCACATTTATTTTTAATTGTGCTCTGTATGTTGCTGTCTTCAAATATAATTAACAATTATTAAACAAATCTTTGTGATCCAAACAAAGCCATTTAAAACATTTGCAATTATTTGACAAGGGCAGAAATGAACTAACAACCAAAATTTAATTCACAGTATATTCATTAATATTGGAAAGTTAAGCAAGATAATTTGAACTGATAAAACTGCTAGTGACTTATATGCTAAACAATATTAACTAACTGGGACATCCGTAAACTTTTGCATACGTCGAGGTTTGTATAGAAATTTATATGTTCAGTGAGGGATAGCCATTCATCACACTTAAGCAAATGACATCAGAATCAAAAGTGTTCCTCAGTTTTTCTTTCAAGTACTAACACCAGTGAGAGTTTTTAAAGGGTGCTTGATAAATTGACTGAACTATAATTGTTCCATAGGTTTTGGGAACTGTGCAATTCCTATGTTTCCCAGCTAAGTCTCACCCAACTGAGCTAATGTTTACATGCTCTAGGTAAGCACAGACCCTGGCCTATGTAACTGTAGGTGTAGTTGAAGGCAGTCCCCAGGTTATGAATGAGTTCTGTTCCTGAGAAAACAGAAATCTGTCTGTTTGATGTATAGTCAGCCCCCCACATTTGCAGAGGGTGGGAGCACAGGACCCTCATGAAGGTGGAAAAACTGCAAATATCTCTAGCTTCCCTTTCCTCACCCAAATTCACCAGGTCTGCCTCTTTGCAGCAAGGAAATACCAGAAAGATTTCCTTCTCTGAATGCACAGGGCAGAAAGGTCTGCTTTGGAGACTCTCCCAGTCTCCTTTTCACTTCTTGCTCTATGGTGATGATGATTTCTTGCAATATATATATATATATCTATATAGATATAGATATAGATATAGATATAGATATAGATATAGATATTTAAATTAATAGGTTTTACGGCAGTTTGTTCATCAGCATGGGTTCACTGTAACTCAGACATTTGTAACTCAAGAACTGCCTGTATCAGGTTATGCCTGCTGTCACATAACAGGAAGGAAGAGTCTGCCTTGGCTTTAGTTCATTCAATTAGGGAGCTTCTCCGAGCATGAACAGATAAGATTTTATAAATCTGTTATTCTTATGATTTGAGGATTTCCAGGAGTGATATTCTTTGTACATTGCTTTGGTGTCTCCTTAAACATGGACTTTGGGGTTCCTTTTCCTTTTTTCTGTGCAGAATGTAGATGAATAATAAAGAGAATTATGAAATTGAGAGTATATTGAGCTTTGGCTGTGGGATGCTATAGAAATGAAACTAATAACAAAATAATAATATATTGAAAAGGAGATCTAGTGTGATAATTGCACAATATAGCAGCCTCTTCCACCTATCAGTAATAGAGACAGTGTGCAAGAAAAGAAAACAGGAGCAAGAAAGAAATCTTGGGCTAGCAGTGAACAGCTTGAGGAAAGTGTCTGACTCAGTGTACAGCTGCTGCGGAAAAGGCAAACTCCACACTAGGCATAATTAGAAATGGAATGGAAAATAAGACTGTCCTTGGTACATCTGTACTTAAAATATTGTGTCCAGTTTGGGTCACCTCAACTTAATAGGGACATTATTGAATAGGAAAAGTACAGAAAGGGGAATGAAAATTATCAGGAGGCTGAAATATCTCCCCTATGAGGAGCTGCTGTAACAACTGGGGCTGTTCAGCTTACAAAAATGAGGAGACATGATAAAGGTGTTTAAAATTATGCACTGAGTGAATAAAATGAAGAAAGAGGCATTTCTATCCCTTTCCCAACCCCTGCCCTCTGTGGTCATTCTATGTGGAAAGGTTTCGGAAAGGCAAGAAGTTCTTCACACAGTGTATAGTTGTGGAACTATGGAATTCACTGCCACAGAAAGTCATGATGGCCACCAATCTGGATGGCTTTAAAAATGGATTGAATAGATTCATGGAAGAGAAGGCTATCGGTGGCTGCCAGCCTGGCTAGCTATGTGCTACCTTCTTCCCCAGAAGCGGCTTGCCTGCATACACCAGTTGCTGAGGAGCTCGGGCAGCCTGAGATCTTGCATCCTGCTTGAGCAATCCTGTGGCCACCTGGTTTGTCACCATGTGTACAGATGCCAGACTAGATAGACTCTTGGTCTGATCTAGCACGGCTTTTCTTATGTTATGTTCTTAGGTTTGCATTAAGAAAAATCATGCACTTTAAGTGTTTCTATGAAAATGCTCTTAAAACAATCAGGCCAATGAAAAGGTCCCACTGACTGATAACATTATGATCATCTGAAGTTTAATATGAATTACATGGAAACTGACAATTCAACCTGATTATTTGTGTGTGATTTCCACACCCTGCAATTTATAATGTTTATAATAGTTAAAATATTGAGCTCCTTGTGTACAAAAGGTAGCATGGAAGGCATACTCAGTGCTGGGTGAGTAGTGACTTTTCCTGGATTGGGACCACTACTAACACACAAGCCAGTTGATTGTTTTGACAATGGTGATTATCTTGTGGGGAATTGGACTTTCTACCTTCTCATCCACAGTGCTGGAAACAGCAGTTTTTGAAAATTACAGGCAAAGAATTAGATTAATCCAATTCGGATATAATAAGCATGAGGACTTCTTTTAAATCCATGTGGGGTTTTCTGAGATGCAACATTACCTAATCCTCACAGCAATTCTTAGAAGATAAAGAAACTGTGTTGCCATATTGAATGTGGTTATCAAAGAATAACGTCCAACTTTCTTGTCGCAAATGGGAAACAAAAACTCTCCAGAGAAGTAATTATGGATTTTGTTTGGGATGGTCCAAATATTGGATTAACTTTTTAATTGGCTAGAAGTATTTGTGGTTAATTGAATGGCCTCTGTCATTAAATGTTTGCAAGCTTATTTTTTAAAGCCTGATTTTAAATTATCTTATAAAGATGACTGAAACTAAACCTGCTGTTCTCATTGCTGCAAAAAGAAAAATCTGCCAGATCTAAATCTTCTTCCAGACCTAAAATTGTAAAGCAAATAATGCATTGGCTCAAGAGTTTCCTTTTTTTGAGTGGAAAAGCATATTTACATCAACTGTCTCCTTTGTATCCACTACCGTATTTTTATCTGTCCAAGTTCAGACATTACAGACTAAAAGGGCAGGCATCCAAGCTTAATGCACAAATGACTTAGGATCACATATCCTGGATTTTTTCTATCTGTTCATGTATAAAGTGTGAGCACAGCTATTGATGATAGTACTCTCTCTGCATAAACCATTTGAATTTTTCTTGAAACTTAAAATGGATAAGCTTCAACATTTGAGTGATTAGCCAGTATTCAGCCCTCCCCACCACCCCATCCCCAGCCCACAAATCCAGTTTAGCAGAGTTCAACTTTCAACATATAAAAATTAGGTTTCCTGAACCAGGACTCAAAATGTGGATTTGTCAATCCAACAGCCATGACTTGACTCACAGGAATTTCAGGTCTAACTTTCATCTTGGCTATGTGGGAAAGTATCAGCTCTAATGAAGACACTAGTAAAGGTTTTGGTATTTGTATGTGAAAGATGGTACCCTAACAATACTTTGTGGTATAAACTAACCTGTAGAAATGCATATTTTGTAGGCATTATTTTGACTTGGAGTCACTTCACATGTTATAAAACAAGCAGATATGTGGCAAATGTTTGTAACATTTGAAATGGACCTTAGTTTTGGTGAGGCCTTTGATACTCTTGTAAAGAGGTTATCAGTACAATGAAATGCTTCTGGCTTTTTATCTGTGGAGGCTCTGTAGATGGAAACCATGTTATTTACCAAGTAAATGCCAAGGGACTGTTTGGATTTAGGAAACGGATTAAGAGACTAGAAGATATAAAATGTATGTACCATAACCTTTCATTTTCCTACTCTTACTTCATGTGTATTTTGTTCTCATAGGAATACATCAACTTGATGTTGACAAAGATGTGGGGAAAGCTGAGCTCCCTAGAGGCAAGGAACCCATTTTATTTGTTTAAAACATTTCAAAGATATCTGGCATGCAGTTTAGTTATTTTGAATTGGACGATTGCTGCAGATGTTGCTTTTTCCAAATATATAGGGAATATAAAGAAAATCAGCACCATTGTCAACAATAATAACAAATAATAATAATAGTAACCTCACAAAAGTTTCTAGGAGCTTCACAAAGTGAGGTTAAAGAGGTAAATTTATAGTGGTGATTTATAGATCAGCTAAAAAGAAAAAGAAAAGAAGCTGTATTTCTTTATTTATTGCATTCCTCTAGCACATAATAGCCAAAACTATTTATAGAAATAAATAAAAAATCAAACACTGCAGATGGAGCTTTCATAGCTCCTCAATTTTTACATGTATTTTTAAGGAATCGGTTTACACATTCAGCAACAAGCATCATGGAGGAGAAGCAGGTGCTAGATCTATATATGCAAACTGATTCAGAGTCAATACTTCAGCTTAATTAGGCAGTAATCATGTGCAGAGAATGATCTGAAGGTTATAGTTCAAATTCTGAGCCGAAGGGACACTCAGCAACAGTATATATGTTGCTCTAAATCCTTTGTTTTATAAGCGGGGTTTCTATCCTATTGAGTCACCCTTCTTATGGAAAACACCTGACAGAAAAGACATTCTTAGTCATTTCACTTCTTCCTGCGGCCAGTCCCTCCATCTGTTCTTGAGGGTCGGTCCTCTGGAATAGATTTAGGGACTTGAAGCCATTCTTCAATTGTTAAGAATGGCTTCTTTCCTTGCACAGCTGGCAGGCAGTTTGCTCATGTGGAAGCAGGTAGGACTTGGTGTGCTCGTTCCCTTGCTGGTACCATATACATTAAATGGTGCTGTGCACACAGGCCTGAAATTTGCAGTTGTGTGTGAGTATGTGATTCTTAACACTGTTTGGAGAACCATGCACAAAACAGAACTTAAGTGCAGCCAGCTTTGACAGCACCAAATATCTGTCTATAAAAAGTGGACTGGTCCATGTCGACCATTGGTTCTGTCCAAGTGGACACTTTCAACCATTGTTTGGCAATAAGGAGGCCATGACCACTGTGCAACTGTTTCTCTGTGCTGGGTTCATGCAGGAACAAACCATGAAGCTTTGTTCTCATCCAAGCTTTCCAGTGCAGGAGTATTTAACTGAAATGTGTATGCATAAATACACCACTTTTCGCTGTCTAGCAAATAGAATTACAGCTTTGCATTTCTCCCTTCAGAATTTGACCTTTTGGCCTCTTTTCATAAAACATTTATGCTCTTCTTAATAAGCCATAAAGTATTCCCTATATTTGAGTTTTTTCCTACTCTATTACGTGAGCTGCCCTTGCAGTCTTGGGAGGCTTCGGAAGAAGCACTGGCAGTAAAAAAACTGCTGAAGCAACATTGTACAAGGCCTTTAGAATATTTAAACAATGTGTGGTAAAACACATAGATAAAAGAATGTGAGAGAAATGCAGTACTCAACTTTGTTACATTAGATGCTTTTGCTGGAAATGACATTAAAGAGAGGGATCCAATTCATTTAATAGCTATACTGGGGAGGAAATTTTGAGAAGTGCTCCACTTTTACAGGCGTATAGTGCTATAGGGGTAAGCAGGTTGTACTTAACTCAAAAGCCTCCTTCTGCATCTCAGTTCACCTGATTCACCTCAGCTCTGTGGGCCAAATTTAACCCACCTAGAATCCAGTCTGGCTTGCCAGGACTCTTTGAATGGCCATTTCCCCTTTCCTTAGCTTTGGGAAAGTTACAAGCCTTTTCCCTACATGGTGGTTAGGAAAAGGCATTTGGTGGTTTCTTCACTTTCTCCTGTCTTTTCTACACCATACTAAAATGCTGAAACACTTCTCCTAAGATGTAGTAAGTAAGAGATCTAGGCTAAAATATGCTGGCAAAGTCTGCATTTTCTGGCCCTGCCCTCCACTAGAATGTGGCACCCAAGTGCTTCTCCAAAATTAAATTTGGAAAGAGATTTCACATGCCTGGATTAATGGCACAGCTGCCCTGTTCTTTTCTCCACTGGGTTACTTTATCTGAGCTAAAGAAACAGCATGACTTGGTAAGGTTATAAACTAGGGCTGGGATCAGAATTCAAAGTAGGAACAGGCAACGGTGTAAGTACCTGCTTGAATTCCAGTGAGCTGGTCTCCTGCTTTGATTCTGCTTGTATCTCGAAAACCTCCACTATCTGCTAACCCCCCATGAAGGTGGGGAAACACTTGGGAAGTGGAATGGGGATTCAAAGGAGAAAGGCCTCTCGGCTTCGAGGAGTTTACTGCTAGCGATCATAGGTGTCAGGATCCAGTAACTCTGGGACTACTCAATCTGGAATGGCCACCACAGAAATTGACATATTGGACCCAGACCCTAAGAACATAAGAACAGCCAATGCTGGGTCAGACCAAAGGTGCATCTGGTCCAGCACTCTGTCCACATGGTGGCAAACCAGCTGCCCACAGGATCCCTCAAGCAGGATGGGGCAAGACCTCCTCCTGCCCAAGCTCCTCAGCAACTGGTGCATGCAGGCAGGCCACCTCTGATGAAGGAGGTCACATGCCGCCAGAAAGGCTAGTAGCCACTGATAGCCTCTTGCCTCATGAATGTATGAGTACCAGCTAAGAGGCAAACTTTATACGAGCAAGCTCTTCCCTCCAGTGGCTGCCTCAGCAGTGCTGGTTTTATTGCTAGTTGTGGTTCATTGTCGGCATCTTGCCTGATCCTTGCTCCAGCCACTTCCTGCCTTGCTGTATCACTGTAGCAACAGAGATCTTTGTGGTGGCTACTGCTGGCCTTCAACTTGCCTACTACTCCAGCCTTGCCTTCAACTCTTGCACTTGACTTCAGTCTGACCCTGCCATGCCGGGTACCTGTTCCCTTTTTCTCTGGCCTTGCCTTGCTCCTGGCTCTGCTTTATCTTGCTGGAATCTGTCCACAGACTGTCTCTGGACCTTGCTTTTGGCTCTGGTTGGGCATGACTTGTTGGTACGTGACCGCCATTGTTCTTGACCCTGCCGTGCCCTGAGTTCTGATGCCTGGGTCCCAGTGGCTCTGTCTTGACTCAGCAGCTCATGTCCTGGGCCATGAAAGCAAGGTTGAAGGGGAAAGCCTATGACCTCTAGCTCTAAATACAGCTGTCAGTGACCAATGCCTGAAGTAGGAGGAACTGCTAAGAAACTCCATTTACAGCTCCTGCTGCTTGTTACTCCTTCTCCTTCTCCGTGGTTATTTTTCCCCTTTGGAAAAGAAGGAGTAGATGGGGGAAGACTTGATTCAACTGAGTCATCTGAGCAGTTCTTTTAAATGTTCTAAATCTCCCTGAGGGCTTTTGAGAATTCAGCAGGAATGCTTGAAGGGCTTGATTGATTTCAGGGGCGAACCACCCTGCCTACAAGTACATCAGGGACTGGTATGAGTAAGTGCTGCATGTTGAGTGTATTACTGGTAGCCTTTGACGATAGTAGAAGATCAAAACTATCAATGCCGTCCTTGAGGACATTTACTCCTTAGTTTTCCTCAGTTTCTGCACTTTCTGCAGGCTTCCATTTTAGAAGGTACATTCTGAAATGACCATCATTCCATTTATTCGGTTTTATTTTTCATTCCATTTTTTATTGTAGAAAACTTTATTGAGATCAACTGCAGCTCAATGGTGGAGCACCTGTTTTGCACTCTGAAGGCTGTAATCACTGAAATCCCAAAACAGGGTCAGGGCAAATCCTGCCTGAGACCCTGGGCAGCCCCTGCCAGTCAGGGTTGACATTGCTGGGCCAGATGGACCAAAGGCCTAGTTCCATATAAGGAATCCTTCTTATGATCTGATGTTCAGTTGAGACCATATTATAGTTTGGTCCAGTTTACTAGAAAGGTAGGTAAGCCTTCTAACTCAAGGGTTTGAAAAAGAATGAAGAGAACCCTTCTGCTGATGGTAGATCATATCTGACTAAGCAGCAGATTGTCAGGTTGAATTGATCTGTGTACTAGAACAAAAACAGTTGCCTGAGGTTTGCAGAAGAATCTGTATTAAAATTTGAGCTGTGTTGTCAGAAATACCAAACTCTCAACATGCACTAAATTTATAATCATTGACTTGGTCTTAACTATCATTTGGTCCAAAGGAGAAGGGAAGAGAGACACTACAGCTTCCATGTGGACCATGGTCACAGCCTAGATTACTTGTCTGGGTACACCGATGGTTAAATGTTATCTTTCTGATGATAAGCAAGTTTCCTGGTGTGGTCCTGTTGCATCAGGAAATAGTATTCTGTCTGTCAACCTCTGTCTACATGCAAAGAATTAATCCTTCGAATGTACTTACATTTTTCTGGATCAGGCCCACTGTCTGCAAACATACACACACTTATTTTGGATTGCTTTCTCAAAACCAACTTTCTAGATCATTCATTTTTATAATAACAGAACATGGTCTGCTAAAAGATACTGTTCCCTTTCCTAACAGCCTTTGTTCCTATACTTTATATTCAGGTCAGTCTGTGGACAAGCTTGCCTCTAATCCACTGAGAATCATACATGGTGCCGTGGAGGAGACCACTGATTGGGTGTATGGCTTCCTTTCATTGCTGACTGACCTCATATTTGAAGATGAAGATGAAAGTGAAAAAGGTACTGTCCAGTTGGAGGCATGGTGTGATGTTTCCAAGCGATGATTGTTATGCCGCTGATTTCTTGTCTTGCACAATGGGTAAGAAATGCCCCTCTTTAGTTTTTGACACTCAAATGCATCAAGCCTTAGCATGAAAACTGGCCTCTTTGTGCAATCGCTTTTGGATTGTATTGAATGCACTGTTGTGGGAAGGATGCCAGAATTAAAATGTTGCTATTATTGGAAGTATGCTAGGGTATGCAAGAAGAGTCAAACCCAGCACGCTGCTTAATTTTGCATAAGGAGGGAACATTCATGCCGTAAATGACACTCCATGGGCTCTTGATGCTTGTATTCCAGGCAAGGTGGTGTTGCAGCCCACCTTATGGTTACAATGGAACAATAGGTGGTGGTACTACAGGAGTCAATAAGAGCAGTTAAGTCAGGCTGTAAGGAAGTTTGAATGCTAATGTGCTGCCAGTGGTCTTGTGTGTGTGTGTGTGTGTGTGTGTGTGTGTGTGTTCGCTGCAATCCAGAGAAACTGCACAACTAACTTCAGAAGCTCAAAGACAGTTTGGATTACTTTGTCTGAACACCAACCCATGTGTCATGAATTGGGGAATTAGTGATGTGACAGGGATCTACAAAAAATAAATTGGGAAAAAAGAGTGAAACCTTTGCCTAGGTGGGGCCATAATGCAACTCCTTAGCAAACCCTCTCGTGTGCATGTAGCATGGCTTACTGTTTAAATAAGCTATCAAAGATGTCTTTGGACGTGTGCTCCTGCAGTTTTGGGACTGTAATTAAAATGCATCATCCAACTTCAGTTGGCTGTGGTGGTCTATGTTAATGAAACATCAACAATAATCAGTTTTGTAGTTAATAGGTACCTGAATGACAATCCATGCAAAACGATAAGTGTGGTGCCTGTTATTCGTTATGCTCCTTATGCGCTGCTTAGCCTGATGCACTCGGCGGTGGAGTCTTTATGCGATATTTGTTGTTTCTTTGTAGCCTCATAGAGCCTTCCTTCTTAACAAATATAATTAAAACCCAGCTGGAACTAAAACATTGCTCCCTCCAAATGCATTTGTCAGTTTGAAGCAATGCTTAATGTCTGCCACTGCGGGGGCTTTCAGATCATTATTGCATGTGAATACTAACCAGCGTGTCTTTACAACACCAGTTCCTATTTTGCAGCATAGTGTCCATATCAAATACTTTATTCCCACATTTAAGATAGAAATTGGGTAAATGTAGTTCTCCAGCCTAGTCTTTTGCAAGCCAGAACTAGAAACTAGGATGGTTTAATTAATGGGTGGGGTGCCACAGGGCTCATTCCTGGAACCAGTGCTTTTCAACATCTTTATTAATGTTCTAGATGAGAAAGTCTGGGGAAAGATAATTAAATTGTCAGACAACACAAAACTGGGCAGAATACTCGGGAAGACAAAAAGAAGATCCAGGGTGATCTATACAAGTTAGAGTGACAGAATGAAATGCAGTAGGCACAAATGCCTAGTTCACCTGGGAAAAAGGAACTGAACACTTTACTACAAGATGGGGAATACTTAGCTCAATTGTACTGAAAAAGAAAATGATCGTGAAGTTGTGGTGGACAACAAGCTAAAGATGAGCCAACAATGTGATGCAGTTGCAAAAAGGGCAAACACTATTTTGGGATAGATAAATTCACTTCCAGAGCAAGAGAGGTACTAGTTCCCCTTTACTCTGCACTAATCAAACCTCACCCGGAATACTGTGTTCCGTTCTGGGCACCCAGGTTTTAAAAAGGTGCAGAAAATCTAGAAAGGGTTCAGAGGAAGGCAACAGGATCCAGGGTCTGGAAACTAAGCCCTGTGATGAAAGGCTGAGAGAACTGGGCATGTTCAGCATTGAGAAGTGAAGACTACAAGGAGATATGATAGCACTCCAGAATTACCTCAAGGGCTGTCCCAAAGAGGAATGAAAAGATCTCTCCTTGCTCATCCCTCAGTGTAGGACATGTAGCAATGAACTTAAACTTCAGACACCAGATTCAGGATAGATACCAGGAAAAACTTACTAACTGTGAGAGCAATATGACTGTGGGACCAGTTGCCCAGAGAGGTGGTGGCCTCTCCCAGACTAGAGGCATTCAAGGTGAAAGTGGACAGCCATCTGAGAGGGATGCTGTGACCTGGCATCCTGCACAAGCAGGGGATTGGACCCAATGACCTCCTTGTCCCCTTCCAACCCTACTATTCTATGAATCTATGAGTTGCTGGGAATAACCATGTGTAAAATACCAGCATAAACTATATGCAAGTGCCATGATTTTTATTTATAAGGATGTCTGCTTGGTAACAGCAAAAACAAGTAATTGAAATTTCAGAAATGCTTTCTGGAAAAAATTTTCCTAAAATTAAACCATGGAATAATTTTAAAGGCCCCTGAGGGTGGGGTCCAGGGTTACTCAAAAGTTCTCAGAAATACTTTCTAGTTTGGGTTTAATGAACCAGAGACTCTTCCTTTTCTGCCTTTAGCTTGCTGGATTTACATTAGAAATAAAGAGCCTTTGGCAAGAAACTATCTGTTGCTTGAAAGCAGGAAGGGGGGTGGGGGCTAGCTTCCGATAAAGTTACACATTTTTGAGTTCTCGAGAGATAATTTGTCCTTTTCAAGATCAACAGAGCACTTGAGGGCCCTTCCTCCAACTGTATGGATGGGCCATCAACCGGGACAAAGATGGCTGAGGCCTGCCTGTATGTTCTTCCCTCTTAGGACTTGGCCTGGTATTACAGTGATTTACCTGTGTTAGTCCCTGATGCTTAGATCTCCTCACCTCTCTCACTAGCCATCTGATCACTGCCTTTCAAATTGGATCACTGATTTTAAATTATGCATGCATAAAGAAGAGGTTCTCCCCATAACTCAAAGAAGATACCCCTTACTGCACATGTAGCAAAAGAGACAGGGGAAAATCTTTCAACTGCCCCCACCCCTTTCTGGGGAAGCCTCTTTTTTCTACCTTGTTCTCTCAGTTAAAAGCGTATGAAAGAGAAAGTGAGATTTGGCCAACCAGTAGGGAAGAAAGGTAGGAAAGCTAGAAAGAAAGTAGGAGCCTGTCTACTTCCACCCCCCCCCACCCCTCTCAGTACAAAAGGGAAGAGAAGTGGAGAAGTTGCCACCCTTCTTTCTGGGGTTGGGGAGCCCCATCTGCAGTTCAAATTCGTGCCTGCTCCAGATGAGCTGGTAACATGTTTTCCTTGCTCTGACAAGGGTTGCAAATGGAGAGCGAAATACTGTGCCAAGGGGTGTGATAAAATGGAGAACAGGAATGTCCCTGGAAATAATAATAGCTCTTGGAAGGGGGCTGGGAATGAACATCAACATGGAGTTCCACTGATTTTTCTCTTTGGTTTAATAAACCTCAAAGGCAAGTTATACTAGACTAAAGCAGGAGGGCAGCTTTATCCGAAGCATCCAGTGTCCTTCCCACCATATTTCCCGCTGGTGATTTTTCCCCCAGGAGTCATCAGGCAGCACCCTCTAGCTCTTACAGTGTCTCTTCTTCAGGGCAGAGAGAGTGAAGCAGAAGCAACAAACAGAATTGTGACTGCCATGCAGTCCATGGAGAAAGAGGGAAGGTACCGGCAGGCCCTCTGCTTTCTCCAGCTGGATGGAGCCATTTTTCAGCCTTAGGGCCGGTGCTTTGATCAGGAGGGACAAAGTCTGCGCAGACAGCGTTGTGCTCCTTTCAGTTCCCTCCATGTCTCTGTTCTTGTGTTGTCCCTCTTCTTGCTTTCTAATTTGCACTTGCTGTCCTCTACGCACCTGGACTTTGCTTGCACAGTCTCACTTTTGCTTTCTCACTGCTGGGTGGTGGTTGTAAAAGGCAATAATGAGCAAAAACACATGCTACACATAGTCAGCATCTTTGTGCCTGGTGAAAGTTTTTTTGATTGTTTTTCTCCCCAGCCTTTCTAAAGGGAAAGCATAGACAAAAGAAAAGATTCCTAATAACAACACCATGATTTTATTCATTAACAACTGGAGTCAGTGGGGGAGAAGAGTTAACAATTCCACCAGACAACCATAAGTCTGATGAACACTTTCTGTTGTAGATGAAAAAGAAGAGAGCACAGATAAATAAAGGCATGTCAAAATAAACACCACCACTCCGAAGGCTACAGCCATTCACAGGGCTATTCCATATAGGTCTTCTCTTTGGAACTACAATAGTATTCCTATTGAGACCAATGCAATTTACTTTCAGGTAAATGTGCACAGCCTTAATTGCAGCCTTAACACAATTGCGCAAGAATGTATTAAAAGCAGGAGAAGTGTTGGTCTCTTTAATAAGCTTTTCTTGTGGGAAAACTAATTTATATTTTAAAAATTAATATAATAAAATTGCTGAAAATTGATTGATTTATAACTTTCTTTGGTAAATTGGTTTACCAAAGTCAGACCATTGCTTTGCCGAGCTCAATATTGTCTACACCAGGGGTGGACAGGGTTCAGGCTTGTAGAACCTAGTTTATATTGTTTGTGCCTTAATTTAAGTCAGGTCATCCTGGGATAGTTAAGTGAATGTTCTTGAGGGCCTTCATTTCCTTCAGAATGTGGCTTGACTCACTTGCTGCCTTCAGCTGCAACTGTTTGTTCTACCAACAGCTTCAGCATAATACATCTTAATCTACTTGCTTCTCTTCTTGTGGCAGGCTGTGATTAAATTCTAAAGCTACAATACTATGCCAACTTATTTTGGAATAAGCACCAGTGGACTTAATGGAGCTATCTTCTGAATAAGCATGCACAAGATTGTGTTATAAGATGCTTATTCATTCATTATATTTATATCCCACCTTTTCATCTTCCAAGGAACTCAATGTGGCTTACATAATTCTCCTCTCATTCTCTTCACAGCCCTGTGAGTTGGGCTGGGCTGAGAGTTTGTGACTTGACAAAAGGCACCCAGCAAATTCCAAGACTGATAGGGACTAGAACCCAGATCTCCTGAGTCCCAGACCTGAACTTTTAACTACTATACCACACTGATTATCTTATAGATGGAATGCCTTGTCTTGGGACAACTGGTTGGATATGGTCACTTGAGGGATCCATACAGCCACTTATTGGGGTAGGAGAACAAAAGGGATATATTTGTAATGATGGAACAAGGACATTTCTTTTTCTACAGAGCATCCAAAGGCACCAGTTCATTTTCCTTCAATTTCACATGCAGCTTGAAAGCACAGCTAACTTTGTTGTGGCTTTTTGAGGAGGGAAGGGAAGGATTTCAGATATGTATTCTATATGCCATTTTCTTAAGAACAGAGAGGTCTGACAATATGGGATGTCTCAAATTGTTCAGAATGGTGGAATCGGGATGTCATAATTAGAAAGATCTTAAATATACAATTCTGTGCATGTGTGTACCTGGGAGTAAGACTAATTGACCTCTATTAAACTTAACCTCAGGTAGACATGAACTGGATTGTGCTGTCTGTATAAGAACATAAGGGCCATGCTGGATCAGGCCAAGGTCTATTTGGGCTAGCCTTTCATTAACACAGTGGCTAAAGATCCATCTACAGCAAACCCAATAGCTAGATGTCATTTACTTTGCCTCTGCAGACTAGTCTTCTGTCCCACCAGCCATAGCAAGCACCAACAGTGTTTAATGCTCTGGTTGTAAGCATCTCGAGATCCACCCAGATATAGGTGGGATAGAAATGGTCTAAATAAATAATTACACCTGAGGAGGTGGCTGTTTACATCACCTGAGGCTGTTTACATCACCTGAGAAGGTGGTCCTGCAGTTTAGGACATGTTAGGCAGTAGTAGCTGACTTGGCACAAGGGCTGTGCTTGGGAAGGGAAATGACAACAGCTCAAGCAAAAGAGCTTATGTTTGTGCATGGAAATTTTTTGTTGTTGACCCTTATGAATGAAATGGCCTTTCATTCCTCAAGGGACTATATTAGTTAACTACCAACACCCTGATATGTGCATGAAAATAGGAATGTGCACATCTAAATGTTGCAATCAGTGTCTCCTCTTTTGTATCCTTAAACCCATAATGCTTTAGCCTCTTGTAAGAAGAAAATAACCCAGCAGAGCAAAAAGAAAGCTAATATATCATTACATTGTTATTCATTGGGTTAGTTATGTCTTTCTTGGCTTAGCTGGAGTCTTCCTTGTAAGCAAAAGGTTGTTTTTGCTCATCTTTATAAAAGGGTAAATGTTTTGCTTGATTAAGCACTTATTAGGCAGGAACAATGCAGCTTTGTGGTGCCACTGCTATCGTTCATTATATAGCTTTGGATTAGTTGGGGGATATTCCATGTACCTAAAATCTTTTGTAGGACATGTAGAACAGTATATTTTGATGTAGTGCACTGATTATTGATAGATGATTTTTGGTGTGAAATGTAGTTGATGCTTAAAAGTGACAAAAAGGACACCACCCACTGCACTTCTAAGGTTGTGAAGCTAGAGATTGATGAAATTTTGGTTTCTCGTATTTCCAGTATTAACTTCAGACCAGGCTGAGCATAGCGAATTTATTCTAATCTGAAATTTAATTTCTCCTTGCAACATAATTTAAAAAAGTACATGCATTTTTGTGCACTTTTCTCCTAATACTTGCATGAATAGGATTAGAATATTTTGCCCAATATTCCTATTTTCCAAGCAATATTTCTAATGCAATGCATTTTGGTGTTAGCTGTGCATATTTGTGTGTACTTCCCTGAAATGCATGTGTATTGAGATGCACTTTTTAAACTGCATTATCCCTTTGCAAAATCCACAGAAGTATGACTTTCAAAGGAGAAATCATTAGAAAGTGAGAAATCAAGGAAGTTCACATTCAATTGCAAACTGAAAGAATTTCTTCCCTGTCCTGAGTGAAAACTGCAGTTTATTAATGTCTTACACAAAGTTGGTATAATAACTCCTGGACTAGCTGGCTGCCGTGTTTTCCAGCTGGGTTTCTGTGTCTCTAACAGCTGCCTGCCTTCTAGATATTCAACAGCTGAAAAAACTGCCAGCCCCACCTCTCTCTCTCTCTCTCTCTCTCTCTCTCTCTCTCTCTCTCTCTCTCTCTCTCTCTCTCTCTCCTTCCTTATATTAGGAAAAAGCCTCGCCTTGGCCTCTGCCTGTCTTCGAGCTGATAAAGGCACACAAGCCCTGCCAGTAAAATCAGGGGTTGCCCCTGGTGCCTTAGACACATGTGCTGCTTTGTGAATTACCTAAGGGGGCTTCCTAAGGAACTGAGAACGAATGAGAAGGCACTGTGCAGCCTTTGCATCTTTTTTCCCTTAACATTTCCTTTTTTCCAGCAAGAAAAATGGTAGATAAGGAGGTGTGTGGGCAGGGCCTATACGTGAAGGATGCAACGATAGTGTGGGTGGAGCCACGAGAGTTGGACCAGGGTTCGAGGGACCTGGGTTCCAGTCCCTACTTGGCCATGAAGGTTGCTGAGTAACTTTAGGCCGGTCACAGACTATCAGTCCAACCTACCTCACAGGATTGTTGTAGTGTTAAGTGCACTGTTCTTTGTACAGAAAGGAGATAAGTACTAAGTACATTCTGAATACATTGTTTGAATGTTATATTTATATTAAGCTTTGTGACCTTTGGGCTGGAAGACAGCACAGAAATAACATTAACATGTAGCATAACTGCCAATGCTCCTACACTGGTAACAACATGGAAGGAAAATACATGATTTTATTCTTTCTGAATATTTTATTCTAGATTTTTTTTGTTTACATAAGAATACAATGCTGTGTATAATCATTCTAAGGCTGCAATTCTAATGCACACTTAACTGGGAGTAAGTCACAATGGGTCTTACTTCTGACTACATAGACATGGGCTTGCATTCTAGATAGGTGAGAAAGAACTAAGGAAAATATACTGAAAAATGAATTCTCTTTCATCTAATTTGTTCCTGGTTTTTTTCCTCATTCAAGCTACAGGTGGGGATTAGAAGAGCTGAGATGACTCAGCTGCTTGCATGTGAAAGTTCCAGATATAACAAGAGATGTGATTAGAGAGGAATTCAACCCATCTTGATTTCTGCCTGCCTTCTAGCTGGGATGTGGAACTAGGATAGATTGAAAGAGCTACCCTAGACTGCCTCGTCAATTCCCAGGAAATCATTGCACAGTTTCTGTCCCCAAACATCATTTCCTGATTTCTGCCTGCCTTCTAGCTGGGATGTGGAACTAGGATAGATTGAAAGAGCTACCCTAGACTGCCTCGTCAATTCCCAGGAAATCATTGCACAGTTTCTGTCCTCAAGCATCATTTTCTGTCTCATGCTTCACATCTTTTGAAGATTTGAATGGAGGCTCATCCTAAACATTGACTGATAGTTAAGAAACACGAATTGACTGTGGACATTCTGACTCTATATATGTGGAAGCTGGCCTTCCAATTTCAGCTGAATATACCTGTTATACAAATTGCTTAGGATTTTAGCACAGAAGAATAGTTCACAAAAGCATATCTAAAATATGAACTAACATATTCATGTATATTTTGTTTCTTGTTTAGAAGCAATCCAACCACCGGTCAAAAAGAAAGGTGAGTAAAGGCATTTTAATTTCATCTTCTGCATATTATTCAGATGTCTCTGTGTGGCGTGACCTATTTGTAAACCTTACTCCTGTTGAACTGCTTCAATGATATAGATGGAAAAAGTACAGTACAGAAGATGCAAACAGGGGTAGGAATATATGAGGATTATGTCTGGGGATGAAAACTGGGACAGCATATAAAAACTTTAAATAAATAATAAGAATAATAAATAATCTATAACCTGCTTATCAGGATGAAAAAACTTAATGGAATGCTGCTGAGCTTAAACAGAATGGAATTCCTAGCACCATGTGTCCCTCAATAAGGGCAGAAAAACGCAACTCTCTTTAGGGAATAGACTAGCTGTTGACCCCAAGTGAAAGCCTTCAGCAAAATCTTCTGCCCTCTTTGGAACAGAAGAGGCAAACAGAGTGAAGGGCAGGTGTGACATCATGCACCAATCCTCTCCTTCTAGTCTATTTGCAGCAGTTGCTAAATTGGCCCAGGCTGGAAATTCCAAACGAGCTACAATAATTTCTGTTCAGGCTGCCAGGCAGCTTGGGAAGGCCTAGGACACCAGCCAAGAAAAAGACAACAACAAGCTACAGGGTGGAGGGACCAAGAAAATGAAAGAGGAGGCCAAGCCAGCTTTGATGAGAAATTGAGCCTCCGCTCACCCCTATACCTCATCTCCATGTATTGCAAATAATGTGCTATAAGGAAATGCTACAGCAGAATGGAACTGAAAGTGGGAAAATGACAGGGAACTGAACTAATGTGAGAGTCTGGAGAAGGAGAGCAAGAAAGAGCAGGGAAGAATTCAAAAAAATGAAACAGGATCATGAACATTTTCTGTCCCTTCAACAACTTTTTTTAAACAAAGGAAAATTATTAGAGAAACTTTAAGAGCCATCAGGAGAGCCTTTATTTCTCTTAAATGTACATATGGTTTTTATTTTGTGGTGCAGCCATAGTGGAATATGTTTACATATTCTTAGCAGCCTGTGCAGTTGAAGCTATAGCTAAGATGAAAGAATATTTTGACCACTGTGAACAGATGTACGTACTTCTTCAGAAGGGGTGTGTTGACCTATTTATAAAGACAGTTCTTTAAAATGCCTGATAGTTCAACAATGTACTGGACACTTGGATTAAGTTAAAGTTATACATTCAGATGGAAAAAAACTTTTTAAATTAATCAGTGCATAGTCTCCTTGTGAATGCTTCTGTCATCTAACAACTGAACCTATTAGGTTGCTCAATCAGATCAGTATTCTTTTTTTCTCTTTCTCACTGATATTATGCTGCTGATATTATTTAAATCTGGGATGTGTTAACTCTGTAATAGCACTGCTTCAGCAGAAGAATCTGGAAACTGTGGAAGTAATGAAAGATAATAACTGTATTGGGAAGAATGGCAAAAAATGCAAAATGCCACTATTTTCAACAACCCTTCTGAAGCAGCCAGGAATGAATGTGAATCTGCTAACTATGAAGCATGCAAATGCTTTTGCAAGCTCCTTGGACTTCAGGGAGGCTAATAAACTTGGAGTACCAATGAGCAGGATTCCATGGCTGGAAACTTCAATTAGGAAGGGGAGATGAAACGTTGAGGTGAATGCTTATCAAGTGTGTAGATGATGAGATATCTGGATGGGGTAGCTAATACCATAACAGACAGAAACTTTACTAAAAATGATATTGAAAGTTTAGAGGACTGGACAGAAAATAACAGAATGAAATTTAACAAAAAACAAACACCCCCCCCCCCGAGCTTCTTTATAGATAACCTGCTTGGCAACAGTTCATGTAAAAGGGATCTTGGTTGCTTATAAGCTTCATATGAATAAGCAGTGTAGTGTGAAGTGGCTTCAGAATAGGCAAATGCAGATTTAGCTTGGATGAGTGGTGCAGTTTCTAAACCTCAGGAATGAATATTTCACCTCTACAGTGGCTAGTCAGACCTTAGTTCAGCTACTGGACTCCATACTTCAAGAATGAGTTCAGAGAAAAGTGCTGAAGACAAACAAGGCACTAGAAAGGATTCCAAGGAAAGAATGACAGAAGCAGTTTAGCCTTGAGAAGACAACTGCTCGGCAACTCTGTTCAACTCCCTGAAGAGGTGTGGCACAAAAAGAGGCTGTTATTCTTTCTCTGAGATCCAAGGCTTAAATTACAGGAAATCAGATTCTGGCTGAACATCAGGAAAGTTTCTTAAAAGGTCAGAGCAGGCAAACAATGGAACCAATTGGCTAGGAAGCAGGTGGACTCTGTTGCTTGGATCCATGCAGAGCTTGGATCCAAGTGAGAGGTTGAATTTCATGGCCTAAATGGGCATTTATTTATTTATTTATTTATTTATTTTCTATACCACCCAGCAGCTGAAACACTTTGGGCACTTCACCAAATGCATTTAATAAATTAAAACATTATTATATGCTTATAATAGAAAATTTAAAATCACATATTAAGCACACATTAAATGTGTGTGTGATAGCTTTTTAAAAATAAGGAAAATATTCAAACTTGTAGCAACTAGCAGGCCCTAAAATCTGTGTGAATGCCCTGATGTAGAAGATTATCTTTCCCTGGTGCCAAAAGGATGGTCAGGTTGGCACCAGGCAGACATCAATGCAGAGCGAGTTCTGTAACTGTGGAAGAGCCCACTGAAAAGTTCCTTCTCCTTGTTGCCATAAACCAAGCCTCCTCGAGAGGCGGCAGTCAGAGAGAGGCCTCAGAACTTAAATCATAACCTCCAGGTAGAAGAACGTTGGGAAAAAAATTCCTTCAGGCTATGTAGGGCTTTATAGGTTAACACCAGCACCTTGAATTGGGCATGGAGCTACTAAGGTCATCCTCATGTATATCTGTGCAGAGATATATAGCCTTAACATATAGTGCAGGTCAGTCTCCCTTTCTGTTCCTTCTGTTCTTCTACAACAGGTTATATCCAGCTGGACCTCTCAGTGGCTTTCAGTACCATCAACCATGCTGGAGAGGGTGGCTGGGCATGAGTGGGGGGCACCACTTTGTGGTGTTTCTGCTGCTACCTGGCTAACCCTCTCCAGATGGTGGTGCTGGGGGACTGTTGCTCTGCACCATGGTCTTTGCACCATGGGGTTCCATAGGGCTCCATTCTTTCCACCATGCTTTTTAACATCTACATGAAACCTCTGAGGGAGGTCATCCAGAGGTTTGGGCTGAAGTGCTATCAGTGCACTGATGACACTCAGCTCTATCACTCATTTTCATCATCTGCAAGGAGGCAGTGACTGTTCTGAACCAGTGTCTGGTAATGGGCTGTGTGCGGGCCAATAGGCTGAAGCTCAGTCCAGATAAGACAGAGGTACTGTTCAACTGGAGAATTTTCAGCCTAGTCTGAACAGGTCTGTACTTCTGCTAAAGGATGAAGTTTGCAGCCTTGGAGTTACACCTAGATCTGGTATTGTCGCTTCTGGCCCAGTTGGTCTTGATTTCCAGGAGCACTTTTTATCAGCTTTGGCTGATTTACCAGCTGTGTCCCTACTTGGACAAAAGGAGACTTGCCCCAGTTTTCCATGTGCTGGTAACTTCCCACTTGTAACGCATTGTATGTGGGGATGCCTTTGAGAACAGTCTGGACCTTGCAGCTTGTTCAATAGGTCTTTTGTGGTTGTGAAAGTTATATTGAATTCTGTATTGTGCTATCTTGCTTGGATTTTAACATGTTGTAAGCCACCCAGAGAACCTATGGCTAGCAGGGTGGTGCATAGAATGAATGAATGAATGAATGAATGAATGAATGAAATTCTTGTTCAAGAATGGTTAAATCCTGCTCAAGAATGTAAACCACTGAGCTAAAACGGATTTTTCAATAACCCTGCACAGGACTAAGGTGTAAATAAGAAGATTTCATTTAGGCTCTGATGCTTTTGTCCCAGTATAAACATAAATATTGTCCAATGCCCTTTAAAACAATTAAATGTTGTGGGTTGATGCAATCCATTATCTACTGAAATCCATTATCATTACTCACTGAAATCATTAAGATGTAAGGGAATGAAGAACTGCAGTCTATACCACCTAATAATTTAAGGTATAATACCCCAACTATAATAATGTGTTTCATATTGTGAACTATCAGTAGCAAGTGAGTCTCTTGGCATGATAGTTGCTCCAAGAGAAAAGAAAATCAAGTTAAATATGGAGATTCCTGCCTGAGCAAAATGCCTGAGGAATTTCTAAAGGACTTCAAAGAGACTAATGAGCTTCCATATATCCTCATTTTCCACTTCCACAGAAATGAGACTTAGGAAAAGGCCTGATCCTTGCTGGTTTGCAAAATAAATAATGAATCCAGTTTCCAAACATTGCAATAGACACAGATAGTCCGATCCACAGCTGCTGGATGTTCTGAAAGCAAGGAATGCTACTTTTGTAACAGTGAGATTTCTACGAATGAGTGTCTGTGAGAGAGAATTTTCAGGGCCAGTGGAATTTCCTATTCATGGGCAAATAGGATTTCATCCTCATCTTCCATTACTACAACCAGGAGAAAAAAATGAAAATTAAATTAACCAATGAAAAATTTCCGGTTGACCCAGGTGAAGCTAAATAGATAAATTGATTATGGTTTCCATTATATTATCCAATCGCATTGCTGCTTTCTCATGGCTGAGTCTCATCATCACCATCACCATCACCATCACCATCATTATCATTATTATTATTATTATTATTATTATTATTATTATTATTATTATTATTATGGCCTGTCTGATGGTGTCAAGACCAAGAGAAGGATCTCTTTATGACAAGCTTCCTTGTGTCAGTCTTTTCCAGTTACTTGTATCAGTTTTGGGACTCTCTTTTCAGGAAACTGGAAATATGTACTTTCACCCAGTCCTTCAGATCCCTGTTGAAAACCACTTCCTTGCAATTAGATGATTTATTCCTATTACATTAGAATTGTATAGGGACAAATTGTCATTAGATTAACTGATATAATCAGGAAGATTATCACTAATCCGGTGGTCTCCCAAACAAAGTAAGGAGGCCATGGGAGTGCGCCTTTAGAAACGTATGCATTAAGAATCATTCATATATCTTCTAGGCTAAACAAAAGATTGAATGTATTTTCAGGTCCTTACCTGTTGGAACTTTTGGGAGCCTGTTTATTTAGGGGTTCAAAAGCCTACATGAACTATGAACTCTGGAATATGTCCTTCAGAAATTACCATATTTTTCTGTCTATAAGATCCCCCCATGTATAGGATGCCCCCCACTTTTCATACTGATCTCCGAGCAAGCAAGCTGCTGCATGTGCTCCCCACCTCCCCCCAATCGTGCCTGTGATTGCACCTGCCTCCCTCCTGATTGTGCCTGCGCCCACCTCCCCCAATCACACCTATGATTGCACCTGCCTGCCCCTGATCACTCTCACCTCCCCCCCCAATCATGCCCGCAATTGTGCCCACCTCCCCCCCAATCGTGCCTGTGCCCATGCCCACCTCCTTCCCAAGTACACCCGCACCTGCCTTCCCCCCCAGCATGTCCACAGTTCTCCTCTTGGCCTCCTGTGTATAAAACGCCCCTCCATTTTTAGGTAAATATTTTAAAGAAAAAGTATCATACACGGAAAAATATGGTATGTTACATTGGAAGTAATATTGGAAGGTACCACAGCTTCAGTTAACAAATGCTGCTTTACATACATCTTAGAAGGTGGTTGTAACAGGGAGTACTCTGAGAAAATTGAATTTTAGAATGTGTTAACTTTGAACTTATACTTTTAAAAAGATTCATCATTTGTTTCCTTAGCCTTGTTTGTGCCGGTGTTACAACTGCAGCATAAATAACTTAACATATTTAATAAATTTAAAATAAAATTACTGCTGCAGCTCTTATTTTCTTCACAGCACTCTCTCTCTCTCTCTGAACATTAAAACTGATATAATCAGCTCTGTCCTGACTTCCATTCTATTCCATTTCCCTGGCAACCAGCCATACTCACTCATGTTACACACCTTTTCTCCCTGGGATATGGCCAGGGTCAGACAATATGGACTTCCAGAAAATAGATAGAATAAATTACATTTAAAGAGAAAACTACAAACATTTAGTGCTACTTTCAGGGCACAACACTTACTTAATTTTGCCCCAAATCTGGCACAGAGACAGATGCTATATCAACACAGAAATCAGCCCATCAGTCCGAGTTCAGTCCCAGCAAAGTGAAAATAGGCACACTCTTGGAGGTTACTTATCAAACCTTAAACATATGAATGGGAGCGTGTCCTACCATTTCTAGCTCAAAATCAGTATGTACCAACCAAACTTTTCCTTCACTGCCAAAATTCAGATTAATAATACAAGGCATTTTCTGAATATAATTATAGAACAGATGCCCCACAGCCCAGCTTCTTTGAAATGGTGGCATGTGATTAGTCTGAGTCACCTTTATAATATAGGGTGAGAGCCATGACCTTGTAATTAAGCTAGGATGATAATAGACAAAGTTGTGCTTTCTTTAGAAGGATGAGAAGCCATGAATGCTGTGTACCAACTCTAGTTAAATCCATTTGCAAGCTGACCCATAGGTTAAAGTTACAGGAACCTCACAAAATATATTGGACACAGAAATAACCTGGGCTCTATCAAGTGTCATTTGCTAGAGGAGTGGCAGATTAAGGCTTTTGAATGATACATTGCAGGTCAAAGTGCCAGTGAATGGCTATTGCTAAGTGTACAGTGTTTAACAAAAGTGTGCACATGAACAAGAAAACTGTACATGTGTGTACAAATGCATCACTATAACAATCATGGTGAGGTGGCTATTATATGCAAGCAAAAGAAAGAAATTGGTCCCATTTCCAAATCTCACCATGTGTGTCACTTTCTGCCATGTGTAGTGCATTTGAGAGTTCAGAATACAGGTGGCAAAGGTTAGGGAAAGAGAAGAAACAATGCAGAACCTAAAGTACCACCAGAACAGTTTGCTCCTTGAGAGCATTACCAGTTCAGCCTATGGGTACCAATGATGCTCTGTGATGTAACCTGGGTAGAGTTCTGCTGTTGATCAGCTCTTGAATAGGGATCAGGCTGAGCCTAATTTCTCAGGAAGCAAAGTAGAAGATATCAGCACCATGGATAGTTCCAAGTAGTGCTGGAGCTAGAAGCTGGGCGGGATTCTCTGTATGTTGCTCCAACAAAGATTTTCTCCCTTTGATGGGATTTAATTTTGGGGCAAGGCCAAATAATGCTCAATTATTGCACCCTACTGGAAACTAAGAAAAAAAATCCCTTGGCTAATTTAATTGGTCTTAGAATCTCAAATCTGACCCATTGCTTAATTAAAAATTGCTCTCAGAAAGATTACTGAAAGAAGTCTTTGTTTTCATTTTTAAAAAACCTAAACATTTATCATCTTTGTACTCTCTTAACAATGTGCTACACATCCAGAAATGTTAACGCATGCTGGCATTATTAGGTCCATTTTTTCCTTTCACTACAATAATCATTAAACAAAATTGAGAGTGGCAGTAGCCAGATTTCATTCTGGTAATATTCGTGCTTTTTTGCGGGGGTGGGGGGAATGATTAAACTTGCCAACAATAACACAAAATTCTTCCTTCAGGCTGCAGAACATTTAAAATACAAGTGCTAGAATAGCTTAACTTACTCCTGAAAAACCCTTACAGAGTTTGCCAAGTATGGTTGAGGTTGGCACCATTTGGGTAATTAGTTATTCCATTTACTCCTCTCTAAAGAATATCCATATTTGCATATTGAGTGCCTTCAGAGTTTAGCTGATTTTCTCTTTATATCTCCATATGGCAGCATGCTTTTTTCTGCATGTGAATTGCTTTTACTATGATTTGTAAAGTGGACTTGCTGTCTCTTAACTACCTCTCACTGGAAGGCATTTTGTGGATCGCTGTACAAACCATTCATGTTAAAACATGCATAATTTTATTTTGGAAGATTCCACAATTACATAAACATTCCCTGGTGCACTGGTATAAGGGTTTTTTAAAATAAAAATTAACAACTGTTTGGATGCCCTGACAAGTTGCAGTTAATTGAAATCAGAAGTGTAAATCTTCTGAACTCCTCGTGACTGAGCAAGAAGCAGCAAGGGAGTGTGTGAACCTGAGATTTGCTTTGGCTCATTCCAAACATGGCCACTGTGTCTGGTGGAAAGTGCTGAATGTACAGAAAACAAATATATTTGGGTTTTACTTTACAGTGCATCATTCCTATGAGATGTACAAGAACCTGGTAATGCCCGGATATTTTATTTTTAATCTGTTTGTTTTATGTTCTATTAAAATTCAGATTTAGCTTTTAAAGTATTCCTTGATCTTTGAGCAGCATAGGGAGCCAGGAAGGCAAATATACTATATTCACATTCTGAAGAACTCTCTCCCAGATTCTGGACTCAATACTTAGGCATGTCCAAAAGGCTGCCATCTGAAACATGTTGGAGTCTCAAGGACCTTCATCTTTTCATCCTGATACACTGAAGAGGTGAAAGAAAAGATAGTCTTCCCCTCCTTTCCACTGAATAGGCCTCTCCTCCTTGCAGCTAAGTAAAGTAGAGGTGGAGAGGTTATTTGGTGGAGATACAGGGCTAATAGGGTTTTCATCTGTGTACTGAACATGAGGATGTCTTATAGGAACATTAGAGCCCTGCCCAATCAGGCCAAGATCAGTCCCATGTTCATTTTTCAACAGTGATCAGTTGGATGTCCCATGAAGGTCACAAGTGGTACCTCTGAGCTGGATTGGGGTCTGTGAATTTTTCTGAGAATGATAGGCGAGTTGCTTGGCAAGAGGTTTCCACTACTTATTTGATGTATCAGTGCAAAACCAAAAACCAAAAACTACGAGGGGTTCCCTCTATGTGCATTGCAAGAAGCTGTAATGTTTATGATTTGTCAATGACACAGAATGGAAAGTGAACTTAAGAGTAATTTCCTGTAGTGTTCTCATTTTTGTCTTCTTGCCCAACAAAGGAATAATCAAAAATAATATCTCCCAAATCAAATACCTGCTGCTGTGAGAAAGAATGGGTGTGTTTGACTAGCCTACAGTAATATTTTCATCATTCAGGGCTTGACTAGAGCTATACCCCAGCGGGAAAATTGCTTAAAATTCTCAGCAGTAAAGCCTTAATCCATGCTAAGACTGTATTACTCTATTCCTACAAACAAATATACTTATATTTGAATAAATCATAAAATCAGACCATTTCAACTATCATCTTGATAAATAAAGTTTTGTAAGTGTAAATTTGCTTCTCAGTGGATAAAAGTAAGCCATTCTGGGCTAGCAGGTATCATGGGAGAAATATAAATGGTTTCAGGACTGCTGCACAAATATTTTAGGGCAGTTATGATACTGACCCACTCTTGGATACACACCTGAGTGTGGTGAGGGAATTTGAGAGAGTCAGAGAAGCCAATGGCAATGCCACCAGGAGGCCAGACTCTTTCACTAGGCTGGTCTCCTAGCAGGATCACCCAAGTTAGAATAGTCAAAACTTAGAAGTGACAAATTACAAACTCAGAAGAAATGGAATGGCTGTAAATACTGAGGAAAAGGTGTAGCATAGGCAATAAGGATCTATACTGCAAAGCCAGGCCAAATTGTATTAATTGAAATCAATTCACCATGAGCCAGAATAAGTCTGGATTGAAACCAGAGATATTATCAGGGAAGAACGCAAAAGGACATTGCCTCTAGCAAAAACGAAAGGCCTTGAGGGCTGATGGTAGAAACATTCACAATTGCTAAGGACTGGCAAGAAGAAAATGCAGAAGGTGACAGAAACAGGCTTAGATTCTGTAATTTAACTTTTCAGTGACTATTACATAGAGGCAAAATGAGCTATTACAATGACCAATGCAAAGAAATGGAAGAGAAAAACTTATCTTCTTCCAGAAGATCCAAGAAATCAAAAGAAAATTTAGAGCTGGATTAGGAATGCTGAAGGACAAACAGGGAGACATACTATCTGACCAGGATAAGATAAAAAGAAGGTGGAAAAACTATGCAGAAGAACTATACAGAAGAGTTGAAAGAATAACATGCTCCTTCAAAGTGGAATCCAGTGTGGAGGAGCCTGCAATATTAGAAAATGAAATGAAAGCTGCATGGAAAGAACTTGGAAGGAATAAAGCACCTAGAATATATAGTGTACCTGTAGAATGATTCCAAGCTGCAAAGAATGAATTGGTCCAAATTCTAACAAGAATATGTCAACAAATATGGAAAACAAAACAATGGCACATAGAATGGAAATGTTCAATATATATTCCAGTCTCCAAGAAAAGAGATGCAAAAGAGTGCAGCAACTGTAGGACCAATTGCCCTAATTTCCCACACAAACAAAGTGATGCTCAAAGTGTTGCAACAAAGAATTTTAGCTTTTATGGAGAAAGAAATGCCTGATGTTCAAGTTGCATTCAGAAAAGCAAGAGGTACTCAAGATATATGTCAGCTACTGGATCACACCAGAGTTTTCTAGAAGGTGATCTGCCTCTGCTTTATAGACTATTGAAAAACATTTGTCTGTGTGGGTCTTGGGAAGTTCTGGATGGTCCTGAAAGCAATGGGTGTGTCTCACTGAAAGTCCTGATGCATAGACACCTGTCCCTGCTTCTGATTCTACCCCCAGCCAGAGGGTTCCAGGTAGTCTTGTCAACCGCCCCTCGGTCCTGACGGTGCTGCCGCTTAATGCCAGGTTGGTCCACAATAAATCTTCCTTCATCCATGACTTGATTGTGGATGAGGGGGCCGACCTGGCTTGCATAACAGAAACCTGGGCGGGAGAGGGGAGGATGTCACCCTCTCTCAAATGTGCCTGCCCGAGTATCTGGTTCAGCACCGTCCACGCCTGGAGGGGAAGGGAGGGGGGGTCACTTTGGTTTACTGAGCCTCCATCTCCCTCATGGGACTTTCAGTCCCTTTGAGGCCAGGGTTGGAGTGCCTCTACTTGGTGTTGGGCGACCAAGACAGATTGGGGATTCTGTTGGTGTACCGTGCACCATTCTGCCCAACAGACTCCCTGTCTGAGCTGACAGAGATCATCTTGGACATGGTGTTCAGGACCCCCAGGATGTTGGTCCTGGGGGACTTCAATCTCCATGCCGAGACTGGTCTGACCGGGGCAGCTCAGGACTTCATGGCCTCCATGATGGCCATGGGGCTGTCTCAACATGTCACAGGCCTGACCCATGAACATGGACACACTCTGGACCTGGTTTTCTCGACGGGGCAGGAAGAGGGTGGTCTGAGGGTGAGGAATTTATGTCTGACACCCCTGTCATGGTTAGATCACTTCCTCGTGAGGTTTGTGCTCAAGAGTGGCCTCTCCCTCTGTAAGGGTGCAGACCTGATTGTGTGGGTCCGCCCCCGGAGCCAGATGGATCCGAACAGATTCCTGAAGGCCCTGGGGGAGTTTCTGACTGACAAGACTGGTGCTCCTGTCAAGGCTCTGGTCGAACTATGGAATGGGGAGATGACTAGGGCTGTGGACACAATCGCTCCTAAGCGTCCTCTCCCACCAGGCAGAGCCCACTCTTCCCCTTGGTATACATCTGAATTGCGGGCGATGAAGCAGGCCGGGAGACGGTTAGAGCGTAGGTGGAGGAGATCACGGGATGAATCTGACCAAACACACTTAAGAGCCCATTATTGGGCCTATGCTGTGGTGGTGAGGGCAGCGAAAAAGAAATTCTTCACCGTTTCCATTGCATCTTCAAAATGCCATCCGGTGGAGCTTTTTTGGGTGGTACAAGGGCTGGTCCATCCTGGCCCTAAGAAAGATCTGGTTCCACCCTTGAAGGCCCGCTGTGACAACTTTGCCAAGCATTTCAGGGAGAAAATCATTCAGATTCATCATGAGCTAGACTCTACTAGTGATTCAGAGGCTTCTGAGGAGATACCAATGTCACCGTCTGGTCCAAAATTAATGGATGAATTTCAGTTATTGCGGCCTGATGATGTGGACAAGGTGCTTGGACGAGTACGTCCCACCACTTGCCTATTGGACCCTTGCCCATCTTGGTTAATAAACAACACCAAGCACGGGATTGGGACCTGGATCTTGGAAGTGGTTAACGCTTCTCTGAGGGAGGGTCAGGTACCTGCCCCTTTAAAGGAGGCGGTAGTACGACTGGTCCTGAAGAAAGTGTCACTGGATCCAGAGATGCCCTCTAATTATAGACCAGTGGCCAACATCCCATTTCTGGGCAAGGTGTTGGAGCGGGTGGTGGCGGGACAACTTCAAGCACTCTTGGATGAAACTGATTATCTGGACCCATTTCAGTCTGGCTTCAGACCCAGGTACGGTACTGAATCTGCCTTGGTCGCCCTGTACGATGACCTGTGCAGGGAGAAGGACAGGGGGAGTGCATTCCTGTTGGTTCTTCTGGACGTCTCAGCAGCTTTCGGTACCATCAACCATGGTATCCTTCTGGATAGGCTACCGGGATTGGGGGTCGGAGGCACTGCTTTGCAGTGGTTCCGGTCCTATCTCAATGGCCGGTTCCAGAAGGTGGTGCTGGGGGACTATGGCTCTGTGCCATGGCAGCTATGCCATGGAGTACCACAGGGATCCATTTTGTCCCCTTTGTTATTTAACATCTACATGAAACCACTGGGGGAGGTCATCAGGAGGTGTGGGCTGCAGATTCATCAGCATGCTGATGATACCCAGCTCTACCTCTTGTTCTCCACCAATCCAGGTGAGGCAGTGGCTGTGCTGAACCGGTGCCTGGCCGAGGTAATGGGCTGGATGAGGGCCAATAAACTGAAGCTCAATCCAGACAAGACGGAGGTCCTCTTGGTTGGTGGATTGGGCTTCGGGGAAGGTGAATTGAACCTAGTCCTGAATGAGGTTGCACTCCCTCTTAGGGACAAGATCCGCAGCTTGGGAGTGCTTCTCAACCCAGAGCTTTCACTGGAAGCTCGGGTGACAGCGGTGGCGAGGAGCACTTTCTTTCAGCTTCAGCTGATCCATCAGCTGTGCCCCTACCTGGAGAATGACTGCCTGGCGACAGTGACACACGCATTGGTGACTTCCTGACTTGACTTCTGTAATGCGCTCTACGTGGGGCTGCCCTTGAAGATGGTCTGGATACTTCAACTGGTTCAAAATAGAGCTGCTAGGCTGCTGACAGGGACTGGGTGTTATGTTCACATGACTCCAGTTCTCCATCAGTTTCACTGGCTTCCCATTAAAGTCTGAGCCCAATTCAAGGTGTTGGTGATGACCTATAAAGGCCTTAATGGCCTGGGTCCTGGTTACCTGAAGGAGCGCTTACGTCCATATATGCCCGCCCGCCAGCCCCTTGAGATCAGCGGGATAGGCCCTTCTCCGGAAACCTTCCATGAAGGAAATTAGGAGGGTAAGTACTCGGAGGAGGGCTTTCTCTGTGGTGGTGCACAATCTATGGAATGCGCTCCCCAGAGAGGTCTGCCTGGCACCATCGTTATTTGTTTTTCAGCGCCATGCGAAGACCTTTTTATTCAAATGTTATTTTAATTGTTAATATTATTTATTTATTTTATTCTTTGGCCAGGGCGACTTAATTTATACTGTTAAATTATATTGTTTTATATGATGTTATTTATTTATTTATTATTTATTTATTTATTGAAACATTTTTATGCCGCCCCATTCGCCGAAACCTCGGGGCGGCTTACAACAATAAATTAAAACAACATTTTAAAATATATACATTAAAATAAAATACAAATATATGTTATAAAACATGCAATATAAAACAAGCCGCCCTTGCCAGATAAAATTCAATAATATTAACATTTAAAATACTGCTTAAATAAAAAGGTCTTCGCCTGGCGCCAAAAAACAAATATTTATGTTTGTGAGCCGTCCAGAGGCTTCAGCGAATGGGGCGGCATAGAAGTTCCCCAAATAAATAAATAAATAGATAGATAGACAGACAGACAGACAGACAGACAGGCTGTATTGTGGACAAGAAGCTATTGTGATGACACAACATTTAGAAACAGAATGGTTTCCCGTTGGGAAAGAGGTCAGACAAAGGTGTATTTTCTCTTCCTATCTGCTAAATCTACACACAGAGTGTATAAGGAAAGCTGGATTAGGAACAGAAGATGGAGTGAAAATAGGCGGAAGGCACTTCAATAATTTAAGATGCGCGCGCGCGTGTGTGTGTGTGTGTGTTACCAATATTACTGGCAAAGAGCAGCAATGAATTTAAGTAACTGAAGAATGTGCAACAGCAGGGCTTCTGCTGAATATTAACAAACAAAAATCATGTCCACAGAATTATAGAATGTCACTGTTATTAGTGAAGAAATCAAAATTGTGAAAGATTTCCCAGAACTTTCACATATCTTAATTGAAATGGAGACCACAGCCAAGAAATTTGGAGAAGACTGAAACTTGGTAGAGCAGTAGTGAAGGAACTAGAAAAGCTCACTGAGTGTAAGGATGCTTCATTAGAGACCAAGGCTAAGATCACTGTTGACACTCTTGTATTCCTCATCTCTGTGAAGCAAGCTGAAGAAAATGTGTTCAAAACATGGAGCTGCGGAGAGCCTTGAGAACACCCTGGGCTGACAGACAACCCAGTGGGTCCTAGATCAAATTAAGTTAGAATTTGCCGTGGAAGCAAAAATGATGAAACTGAAGGTGTTGTGCTTTGGGCATACCATGAGAATGTAAATTGAAAAATCAATTATGCTGGGGGAAATGGAAGGCAGAAGAGCAAAGCCAACTATGGGATGGCTTAATTTTCTGAAGGAAGCCACACCCTTGAGTTTACAAATGCTGACCATGGCTGTGAAGGCCAGAACATTTTGGAGGGCATTCATTCATAGAATCACCACAGCATGATGGAGACAACATGGTGACACATCACAACAACCAAAGATACCCAAACATAGCATTTCTTTTTAGTACAGCACACAGAGGAAACAGCTTGAAACAGCTTTAGTACCAGGAAACCATCTACTGCTCACAAGCTCCAGTCATCTTTCTGCAGCTCCATTTTGTGTGTGCAGCCCTGGCAAAGCTGAATGGTGGGGTAAAACATTCATTTATGTAATCATACGGAGGCAAATGCAGAATTTCAACACGGCAGGAAAGCTCCAGATTATCTGTTTGCCTGCATTCAGTACAGGGTTTTTCTGTATAAAGCTTTTTATTGTGCGTTCATCATTCTTCATTCATGGTTGCTTATGGGTACTTTAAAGGACCCTGTGACCTTTCCTGTTTCCCTTCTGTTTTTAAGTAGCACTTTAGAAGGATGGAGTAGAGGGAGCAGGGGAAATCCAGCCTTTTTAATCCCCAAAACACAAGTTCCTGAAAGTGTAATTGCATTATTATCACAGTGCTACCTAGAGGATTTCTAGCTAAAGGTACTGAAAGACAGGAAAGGAAGAGTTCTGTGTGAAGAGTTTTGATATTAATTCTGTGAGAAAACCAGAAGCAGAAGCCTTGTACAAAGGTTAACAGCCTTGTCTAGAAAGGTTTTTATTTCACTTGCTTGCAAATAACTTTCTGGCTTCTTCATAGAATTGCTGTCTAGATATTACATTCCATAGAAAGTTAGAAGAATCTGGTCCTCCCTAACAAACATTCGTTAGGATTAAGTTGATCTTCTTAAAGTGACTAAAAGAGAATTGGGTGGTTTTCAGAGGAAGGGTTACTAGTGCTGTCAGTCTAGAAGCATTGGACATCAATTCCACCCTTTCTCTTTTATTCCATTTTGTCAATTAAGAAAAAAGGAGGAAGAAATGTTGGGAAGACATAGGACAAACACAAGCTGAAAACAGTACTGTCTGGAAACATCTGCATAATTCCATGTGTACAATAAAAACACCTCTAAATGTTTGAATTCAAACTGTTGTCGTCCCAGTGCAGTCTTGCTGCAAGAACAGCTATATCTGAACATTAGAAATGAAAAACAACAACAACCACCTCTTGCTGCTTTCACACATTTCCATTGCTTTTGCCTGTTACTCAGTTTTATTCTTAAACATCTTCCTTTCCTATTTGTCCACTGCCCCCACCAACTAACTTTGTTCTCTTCTTTTTCTTCACCTTGCAGACATGTCCTTACACCCTTTAAATGTTAAGTTCTTGTCATGTGTCCAATCCACACACACTGGGCACATTCTCCTTGCCTCCTTGCATTTGTTCACATGCTTGGAATCTAGGCAGTGCCCTGATGGACATGCTGATGTTAACAGAAGATAGATTTTTAAATTTCTCAAAATCTCAAGTGAGGACTACAATATGTGCTCATACACTAGCCAATTTTCTGTCCACCTGAAAATGCTGAAAGGTCCAGCCTGGAAAACCAAATTGCCGACAGCCACTAGGGACAGCAAAGGGAGCGCCATGTCAATAGGCCACCTGATTGGAGTCTTGGATGGCAAGTGGCAAAATCTGGATTTCCCTTTTTTCTACTTTGAGGGGTTGGAAGATGTTAATATGGGGCAGCTGGTGTCCTGAACTGACGGAAGATGGGACTTCAAAGCAGCAAGCAGAGAAAGAGATAATTCCTCATTAATCCGTGGTTAAAACTACAAAAGGTTCTTGCTAATTAGACTGTTCATGAGGTTATTTCCCACTCAGTGAGATCAATGCTTTTCTGGTCAGGAGAGGGGAACAACTAAACTAAATGCTTTAGTTGAAAGCATTTCCTTCACTGCTTGCTAAAATACTTCTACTCTACAACATGGGTTTCTCTCACACACGTGCATTTTCTTTTCTGCTCTTGTCTTTTTCTTGTATGCACTACACATAAAGGTGCCATTGCAGATAGCTATAGGAGTGTCTACATTTTAAATATGATCTTTAAAATTAAATTGATAGGGGGCATCACATATTGGTCAATATGAGATTATATTTGACAATGTTGAAACTCTGCCTCATGTTTTTGTTTAGAAAAAATGAACAACATGCTTTAGAGTTATATTAGTGTCAGTGAAAGAGCTGAATTAAGCACAGGTCTTCTAGCATAGAGGTGGCCAATTGAGATTTTCCAAATGCTCTGGCCTACAGCTAGGTCCAATGGGAATTGTTGTGTGCTTTATCATGTTGTATGAACTCATTGTGTTTTCAATACAAGAAATAATTCCAAAGGGTTCAACCTGAACAGATAAGCCCCTTGTATGGTTGAACAACACTGACAAAATTCAGTGCTTTTTAGTTGGAGTTTAGTTGGAGCTTTTTGAATACTGGCAGCCCACGGCTGTACTGATGGCCTAAGCTAGAGGGAAATTTATCTTGTCAATATTTTTAAATGGCTTTTGAACATGTCATGGGCTTTTGCATCACTGTGGATATAAAATAAATATTTTACTAAAAGTAATGTGCATCTTCATATTATCAAGAAAAAGTTATATAACAACCAAAAAAATAAAATCCTAAATTGTTGAAAAAACAGCAATCTTAGAAAGCTGGGTTTTTTTTTTTTTTTTGTTCTGTTTTGCTTTTTTGCATTTGCCCTATTTCCTTGGTAGCTAATGAATTACATTTTAAAAAATACATTCTCTATTGCAATAATTTAATAAACTGTGCTGTCATCTCATGAAGAATCAGCATGGTTGCCTTGGTGACAGAGATTATCATTGCTACTGTAGGATTCTGTCAGTTTTCTAAACATGAATTCATAATATTTTGGATTTATTAACAATATGCCTCTCTGATGGAGATAAATTGCATCCTTTCAACTGGCCATGTAAGTCTTCTATGAAAATACAACTGCTCTGGCAACTCAGCAAAAAGATATGATATGATTAGCAGAAAATTAAAGCTATTTGTCACAGAGAATAAGGCAGATACTATAAAAAAAACTGAATGAAGAACGAACACAATTTTTCCCTCTCTCAAAGACACAGCAAGTTCTTTGGGATGTTTATTCAAGCCATAAAACCAAATACACCTAGAAGAAACTATTGTGTACTTAGGGATACTGGTATGGTTTAAACCTATGCCTTTCTCTGGTGAAGATTTGGTAATGTAAACAACTGTCCCTCCCCAGTAGCATTGCTAATGGCTACTGCAACTCAGTTCATTCCTATAACGCAATAGGAGTAATTTACAGTCAAGTAACTGCTACCCAACCACAGTTATGGTATTAAAAGAGAACAAAGGAGACTGCAGCCTGAAAATAGCTGGTAGACTGCCAAAAGCAACTCACTACCACATCCAGATCGGAATGAGATGGATCTCATAACCATCCTGTTGCTCATCTGACAAAGAATTGTGACACTGAGATCTTGCTATTTTTTGGGCAGAGTGTTCTGTTTAGTGGTGCACTTTCACTTTCATTTACACAGTATTAATAGGATTCTGTCGGATTAATTAGAAACTAATGCAAATTGAAGTCAGATTCTAAAAAGTTCATGGCATTTAGTAGTGTTGGAACTGATTATTTTGTCAATATTGCTGAAGATGGGAGGAAAGAACAACAACCGTCAATGAAGCAGCCCAAAAACATATTGAACACAAGAAGCCAACAAAATTGCCAAGGTGATTATCAGAAGCCACATTAAAGACTGCAGAAGAGAGAAGGAAAGCAAAAGACTTTGGTAACAGTAAGGAGTGTGAAGACTAAACGCAAAGTTCCAGAGACAGGCAAGAAAAGATGAAGAAAAGTACTGGGGTGAACAATGCAAGAAATTAGAAGCAGCCAAGAGAGGCCATACAAGAAGTGTATGTGAAGAAGGCAAACAAACCCTTTATGTCAAGAAAGGCTATGGACAGGGCACGATGGACATGGATTGCATGACCAACAAGCAGTAAGAGAAAGATGGCAAAAATATGTAGAACAACTTTATACAAATGAGAATCAAGGCCAAGCTGTCCTAATTGAACTGGAACCAGATATCCTGGAGGAGGAAGCAGTGGGGGCACTCAACCATTTGCCTAACAACAAAGCCCCTGGAGTTGATGGCACCCCAGCAGAGTTGCTGAGACCATGCCGACAAAAGCACTGATAGCGCTTTGCCAAAGTGTATGGAAATATGGTCAGTGGCCAAAAGAATGGGAACGGTCAGTATTCATCCCAATACCAAAGAAGGCCGATAAGAAGACTGCTCTAACCACTGAAGCTTAGCCTTGATACCACACGTGAATAAAATCTTCTTGAAGATAATCCAACAACGTTTGAACATGACTGCCAAAGAGAACTGCCTGATGTACAAGCAGGATTTCATAAAGGGAGAGGAATGCAGGATCACATTGCCAATCCTTGTTGGATGATGGAAAAAGGAATACCAAAAAGATTTCTACATGTGTTTCATTGACTACACAAAAGCCTTTGACTGTGTTGACCATGACATACTCTGGACTGCCGCAAATAACTGGGAACATCAACACACCACATCCAGCTCATTCAGTCACTGTACTCTGATCAGAAACAACAACCTTCAATATGCAGATGATACATTTTTCTTGCAGAAAGCAAAGAAGAGCTGGAGTGGCTAATCCCTAGAGTCAAAGATGAAAGTGAAAAATCTGGATTGTACCTTAACATCAAGAAAACAAAAATCTTGACAACTGCAGAGAACACACAGGTCAGAGTGCAAATTGGCAATGAGACCATAGATACAGTAAAGAAATTCAGCTTTCTGGGATCTAAAATTGACCAACATGGTAACCACAGTCCTGAGATCAGAAGGCTCATAGCACTTGGAAGAAATGCAATGTCCTGCATTAATAACATCTGGAAGAGTAAAAATATCGGCATCTCTACCAATTGCAGATTAGTCAATGCAATAATTTTTCCAATTGCTGTGAATGTGTGGCTGTGAAATTTGGACTCTGAAAAAGGCAGATAGAAGAAGGGTGCTTTCAAATTGTGGTGCTGGAGATGACTGTTGCACATTCCACGGTCTGCAAAAATCACCAAGCCTCACCAAAAATATCACTTGAACTCAATATCATCAAACAAAACCTGCCATACTTTGGCCATGTCAAGGCAGCTGACTCACTCGAAAAGTCAATAATGCTGGGAGTGATCAGCGGAAAAAGACGAAGGGGCCACCGCAGCACCATTGGCTGGACACCATAAAGGAAGACACTGGCATGGACATAGTGGTCATGAAGGAAGCAGTGCGACACAGAGAGGCATGGAGAGCAATGTTCCATAGAGCGGCTAATGGTCAGACACGGCTGAATGGTTGACGATCATGACAACATTAAAGATGGGTATCCTTCATTAGGTCATATGATCATTTTCAGCTATTTAGGAAGTAGAATAGGTTTATGAAACAGGCACTGTGATAAGATATGTCAGCTTTCATCAGCACTTGCAAGATATTGTTCTATCTCAGTTCAGTTTTAAACAATAAAATAATTGTATCTTGGGCATTTTCTAGATGTGCCACCACTTTTGCTACTTGACCATAGATTCCTTAATTTTGCCCTTGCTTGTGAGATCATTATCATAGATTTGTTATCTAAGATAAAATGTTATCATAACAAAGCCTCTCTCTTCTTTATGATGCCTTTTCTTGGTAAGAAAAACAGTCTATAGGAACTAATTACAATGGTAGCTTTACACTGGCAACTAATAAAGATGTAGCTGATTTTGTAGAAGAAATCAAATCATACCTCCTTGATTTATAGGAATCTGTTGAGTTGCACTGCAAGATAGACAATGAGAAGTTAGAAACTGTTCAAGATAGGATTTATTCTGTAACAAAGGTAGTCCATGAACTGTACAGTCCAAATATGATACTTTGAGCAGTGTTGGAAAAAAATGCAAAAGTGTCCAATGAGGAGGAAGATGGTGAAAATAAGCTGGAACCATTGTATTATACAACACATTATCAAAACTATGCCTACATATTCCTTGCAAACCCATAGTTGGTCCATAACAATGGATCATAGTTGGTCCATAGTTGGTCCATATTTTATGCAGGACCATTTGGTCCTACATACTAGGTCAAGCCAGGTATGCACAAAATTATGGGTAGGCTTTCAAGATCTTAAGATTTCCTAACCAGGCAAAAAGTGAAGGAAGGCTATGGGAGAAGAAAAAAAAAAAAAAAAGGCTGATTTGGGCTATAGTCATAAAATGACTGTATCAGAATGAGTTGCAGTAATTTCTGGATTTTATATTTTCAAGTCAGGTGAAATTACTTATCAAGTGTGTGTTTTTCTCAATAAACACACTTGTAACCTGAAAACTGCATGATGATGCCTAATGGAACCTAATCCATATAAATTTGCAACTTTCCTTCAATTCTACCTTAAGATTCTCACTATGCAGGCTTCATGCCTTCAATATTCTCAGCATTTTGTTTCCTCTCTGTCTCACTTTCTGTTTGTTGCATCTGCTTGATGAAGGATTCTAAAGATCTGAAATTGTGAGCATCTTTGATTGTACCTAATTTAAACAATCACTGGCTGAAGATGTTAGTGGGTTTTTTTCTGATGGACCAGCATAACTTCCTTTGTTTTATGCATATTGATTGTAAAGTCTTTTATTAAATGAACTGCATGTACGATGTTGAATAGTGTTGCCACTGAAATTAGGACTTAAGGTAAATTATACCTTAAGCTAAATTCTGAGCAAATTTGAGATACTTTTCAAAGCAAGACATGAAAATATTTGAGAGTGGTCAATAGATGTTAGGAAGACTGCTGCAAGTGTTGCGCAAACGTCCTCAAGAAGCAAAATCTTAAGCAAATATGGAGAATTCTCATTTCCTAATGAAGAATTGTTCTTGTTGTTGTTGCTTTTAATAGAGTGTGTTCTAAGTTTTGAAAACAGAAACACTGTCCAGAACAGTGCCATATGTATGAACCAAAGTGAAGCAACCTGGTATTCTTGCGATATTCTGTAATCCATCCCTGACCGTTCTGGATACAATTCTTAAAATTCCTGACCATCAGTCATGCTGGCTGGGACTTATGGCAGTCCAACAGGTACCACCTTGGCTAACCCAGTATAAGCAAGCTAGTCAACAGTGATGTGTTTCTGTTGTACTTTATGCACTGTTCTCCTACAACAACAAGTTCTCTTCCAATAACTACCTGGTTCTTATGCTTTCAGAGATCCAAATAGACAAGGCTGATGAACAGCAGAAAATCGAAAAGAAACCTCCACCCAAAGGTAAATATTTCTGCCTGTGTTCCCTGTGTTGAATAATGTGCCCAACTGCTAAAATAAGCCCTTCTGTGGAAATCCATACAAAGGTCTGATTTGGGCCTGAATAATCTTACCCATCAGTCAGAGTGATACCGCACATGCATCTAGTAGGAAATTGACTTCAGCAGATCCATGTATGGCACAGGTACGACTGGTGACAAAAGTGGAAAAGGCCAGGCACTTGCTGAGGGAGTGCACATCAGCAGAGGCCTATGAGAGGAGGCCCCTGGACTTGCTCTTCCTTGTCACCATTGCAATATGCTTGTTTGCTCTTCGTGGTGAACCAGGGAATGGTGGTGGGGAAGAGGAGGAGCAGTAGATGCCTCTGCCTGCTTAGCATTGGCTCATGGCTTGTCAAGCCAGTAAGTGGCCTCTGGGACAATGGCAGGAAAAGCAGCCGGAAACAGTGGCCATGAGAAGGCAGACCCATGGAAGGAAAGATCATTGTGCATGTCTCGCTCAAGGGTCCTTCAAGAGCTGGAGCCTGCACTGAGCACAGGGAAGAACTGCATGACGTGAGTGGGATATCTCACGTGGGGCTTGCCCATGAAAGCCATTCATTTTTATTAGCAACTACTGCACACAACACATAGAAGCAGACAGCTCTTTGTTTCTCAAAAGGAGAAGAACGGACCAATTCTAACGCTCTTGGAGAGCTCCAGCTTTGGAAGCAATGAGACACAAAAAGCATTGATGGGCTCATCGGGAGGAGAGCAGCATTTCCTTTTCTCCTGTCAAGGCTCCCCAGAATTTTTCTGTTGTTTCACTAATTCCTTCCCATTGAAACCAATGAACTTCTGCTAGCTCCAGGGTTGCTGTACATTAGCAGAAATTAGAAGGACATGACGTCATTCAGTTCCAGATTCTTTCTAGGGCCTCCTCTTCCGCCCTCTCACATCAGGGCTCCAACATTAGAGAGGCAAAGAGTGCCTGTGCTTCCACAGAGATGAAAGCTCAGATCTCCTTCTCTGAGTGTTAACCTTTCTCTTTCCCTGCTTTCAGAGAGATGGGGCCACATAGGGATATACCAGCTGGTTTGAGCTCAACAGATACCAGAAATCCAGCTGGTTTGAGATCAACAGATTTTCTTTCATCTTCTGATCTGAAGATGCATTTTCTGAATGCATAGGGATTGCACTGGGGTTAAACTCAGGTTAGGAGTAGGATTCAGGAAAAATGGTTCCCAGTGCACGTTCAGGATCCAGGATAGAGACACACAGAGGGCAGTCAACAAAAACACCCTCACAGTTGCCTTTGTGCATATTATCTAAACCTTATGCCTGCATGTTTGGGCCGGGGCTGATATCAAGTTAGGGCCAGGAATAAGAAAACCTGGGTCCTTATGCATTTCCAGGGCTTTAAAAAAAGGCTAGATTGGGCAAAGAAAGGCAGCCATCAACAAAAACTTTCTCAGTGCTGACTTTTTCATGCTGTCCTAGTGTACTGAGTTATGGGTCAGGTTAAGGTTCAGGTTAGGGTTACGCGTGAAGAACACCTCAGGCCCTGTGCATATTCATGGCCTTGGAACAAGCTTGCATTGGGCAAAGAGTGAGCAGTCAGCAAGAGCACTGTAAGTGTTGTCTTTGTATACTGATGATGGCTGGGGGTTACAATTAGGATTCACTTTTGGGTTAGGTTAGGGTAAGGAAACCCAGGATCTCTCTGCATGTCTAATAGGGTGGAAACAGCCTAGACTGGGCAAATCAAGCAAGCAGTCAACAAGAATGCCCTAAATGTTGCTTTTGTGCATATTCTCTAAATTTATGGGGACTATATGGGCGCCAGGTTGAGCGATGCATCGGGAAAGCTCAGGCCTGGATCTAGCTTTGACTGGACAGAAAGAATGTGTAATTAACAAGCACGCCCTGTCTTCTAATATCAGATTTTATATATATATATATATATATATATATATATATATATATA